>NW_015159725.1:428031-472356 GCF_001447785.1 Gekko japonicus | reverse complement strand
AGGGCCCCCGCCTGCCCCCTGAGGCGCCGATGGGCCGGCCTGCAACTCCCCGGGACCCCGAGCCGCCCCCGACCCAAACTTTCCACCCGGTGCCGAGGGACCGAGGGATGTCGTCGCCGCCGCCGCCCTCGTCCTGGGGCTGCTTGGCAGAGCCGCCTAACCCGCGCTTGCTTCCACTCCGGCGCCCCCCGAGTCCTGAGATTCCAAATTATTCCCCCCCCAGCCAACCTTAGCAGTGTATGAAAAAAATTAAGGAGGGAGGGAGGGGGGAGAATTGAAGGGGGGAGGTGGAAGCTGTCATTTCCAAGCTGCTTGGCTGTTCCCTCATCCAAAATCCAGCTAGGAAACATCTAGGGTCAGGATCCAGCCAGAGAAAAAGCCCTCAAAATGCCCCTTTCTTTGAATGGCTTCAGCGCCTTTCCTCGACTCCAGCTGTGGCACCCGAGGAAAGAAAGACCTGGTGGATTTCAGGGCTGCTCATCATCAGAAGAAATGCGGGCAGTAAGGCACTGGCTGGATCGTGCCCTGGGTGCTTTCTTTCTCAGTTTCTCCTTCCCATCCCCTTGGCACAGAACAGATTCTCCCTTAATCCTCCCAGAAGTGGCTACCAACTTCAGCAAAGGCGACGAAGAGCCTATGTGTGCGTGCACGAATGGGAGGTGTGTGTGTGTGTGTGTGTGTGTGTGTGTGTGTGTGTGTGAAGCACTTTTGATTTTCTTCATTAAAATCTCCTTCCCTTTGGGGGGGGAGAAAGAAAGGCTGTGGTGGGGAGGAAGAGAATGGGGGGGAGAAGTATTTTTTTTTTAACATTAAACAAGCGCACCAAGCTCAGCACGGGTCTTCTGGCGGGGTTACGGGCTCTTTCTGAATGGCTGCATTACAAATTGTAAATTTAAATTGGTCGCCGGATTAAAAATTGTACTGGTTGTCTTGTGCCTCTGGCCCTGGCCCAGCCCCAGCCCCCCCCCCGGGAAATTGGAAAGTCTACGCCCCTGCTGGTCTGGGCTACCTACTCCCTCCATAACTTTGCACAATGTTGCAGCATAGCCCCTGGGTCCACCATAATATGGTGCCTGACAGACATGACCATGCTGCAGTTGCCATTTTTCCAGTTCCCTCACCATGTGTTGGACGCTTCGTATGTTTAAATGGCATCTATACAAAAACAAATGCACTACATGGCGTGTATAGGATTTCTGAAACAGCAGCTGCCAGGAAATGTAAGTTTCAGGGAGGCCCTTAGAGAAGAGCAAAGGACACCAGGGAGTAGCTATGGAGCGGTAGCTGGCAACTGACAGGAACAATCTGCACTGCTGTTTGGAAAACAGATGGGGAATTCAGAAGTGAGGCTTAGATTGGTCCAGTATGGGCAATTTGGCTCTTATCTAAAGGCATACACACCTCCCTAGTATGCATTTGTTTTACAAACAGAATTAAGTGTAATTGAATGCTATCTGAGCCTTCAGGCTGCTAGCAGAGTTTTAAATCCTTACATAGTTAAAAGAAAAACAGAACAAGCCCCCCCCTTTAAATGGTTATTTAGGTTAAGTTAGTTGTTAATATATAAAAGTGGAATTATAATTACAACTCCCGCAGTGCTTGTTCACTCGTTCACTTAGCTGGGTGCCTCCATGTGCTCTTTTTCCCTCTCAGCCTGCAGCTTAATGGATCCTCTGAAGTATCTCAAATTGAGATAACGCTGCCAAGAGCTAGCCGTAAGGGTTCACTGCTATACCTTATCGCAGAAGTTCACTTGATTCCCGTTTGAAAATTAAAGTTAGTTTTTGCAGCTCCCTTAATGATTTCTTCCTCGTTGCTAATTCCCCCATTGTACTCTCTGCACTGAGCTAGTTCTTGAATGTCATGCTCACCTGTGATACAGGGCACTTGGATAGTAGTTTTTGCTTACTTCATACTTCCCAACTTTTAATGATCTGAACCAAATACCATTGAGGAAAAACTGGTAGAGAAAAATGGCATCAGCTGTGCTGTATAAATAATTAACCATACTATTCTTTTTTTGATTGCATTATGCAGAGACAGAGATCTAATTTATCTGACACAGCCATTAAATATTTCATGGAAGCTATCACACGGTTGTAAACTCAAATGTCCTCCTATCTGATTTCTTATGGAGTTTGGCAGTTAAGAATTATTATCTACGCCTCCAAGGGCCAGTGCAAACATATGCTTTCACCCTCTCCAACATTGTCCCACCCACCCCCACCCTGCAACATTGGTCTAGCCAAATTATGATCCTCATAACTGCTGGCATCTAAATGCCGAGACAATCGAAATCACTCATAACTTGTTCCCTTTGAGCTAAATCAATATATCTAATTCTCAAAGTGGCCAAATCTGTGGATACTTAAATCTGGAGACTGGAGCTGTGAACAGACAAGATAGATCTTTCTAAAAACCTGAGGAAAGCTCCAGGTTTGCAGAAAAATCTGAAATCTAAAAATATACACTGGAGGGTTAAAAGCCCCAAAATGATAGAAGCAGCTCCTGTAGATTTAAGAAACAAATGCTCTCTGTGGTCATTGCTAAGCAATCACAACAGTATTGGTAGTTCAAGCCCTGGTTTCTGTCAGTAAAAGGTAAAGGGAGAGGGCAGGACCCTTTACAGGGCTGTTTTGACCTTTGAGGGAGCAGTCTTTGGGGTCTGGCCCAGCAGCAACCACCAGGTAACCTGATACAACACAAATTCCATGACTCACTCAGGCTTGGTACTGTTCAATAGCAGTTACACAAAAGCCAGTCCGGTGTAGTGGTTAGAGTGTCAGTCTAGGATCTGGGGGACTTCAGTTTGAATCCCTTTTCTCCCATGGAAGCTTACTGGGATTGCAGTCACACGTGCCAAAAAGAAACGGGGGAAGGGGAGCGAGGCTATTTCCTCCAGAGGAATTTGACCTGCAGTTGCACGATCACACAGTCCTTGGACGCTGCAAGCAAAGCCCGCCACTGCGTGATCAGATGCAACCATGGGTGAGTTGGGGGGTTTCCCCCCGTTTCCGATGCGCTTAAATGGGGAATCAATTAATTGCATCTCCGCACTGAGGGCTCCCTATGGAATTTGCGATGATGCACATACTGAGAGGGGGGGGAACAAGGGCACGGAGTTGTGATGTCCTGATCAGACCATCCCAATGCCATGAGAGCACGCTGGAGCGATCAGACAGGTGAAAGTCCATCCGTGTCCTGTCGCAACCCCCTTTCTACCAGATTTTCCTCGGTGTCTTTTAACTCTGCTTCTGTGGTGGAACAGAATGGGTTGCCGATGGCTGTGGGGTGCCTCCCAGATGTTGTTGTCCGATCGCGCCCTTTAAATCTGCCCGGCATTCGTGCCTATGGTGGGTCTAATTGTGCATGTGATCGCATCCTGGGTGATCTTGAGCAAGTCCCACACTCTCAGCATAACCTTCTTCACTGGGCTGTTGCAAATATAAAATGGAAGGGAATAATGTAAACTGCTTATGGCCCACAGTGTGCAGAAAGGCAGGGTATAAATGTTGTAAATAAATAATAAATATAGCTGAAGATGGAGAGCAGGTAAAATGTAGGTTGGTTGGTAAATGGGATGGAGAGAAGGAAGCAGGGAAAGTTGAGTATATGGGGGCTAACAAAAAGAAGGAAAGAGGAAATACTGTGGGGGACGGAGATGCAGGGGAAACTGAGGAGCCCTAGCAACTGGGCTTGTCCCAGTGGCCAGCAGTGCCCAACTCCACTAGACGTTTCCCCAGGAGCTGCTACCAGGAGAAGGGAAAACTGAAGATGGGAGGCAATAAAGGTAGTTTAGCTGGTGGGTGAAAAGGAGAGGAAGAGATTGGATTTATACCCCGCCCTTCACTACCCAAAGGTGTCTCAGGATGGCTTACAAACTCCTTTTCCCTTCCCCTCCTCACAACAGACTCCCTGTGAGGTAGGTGGGGCTGAGAGAGCTCTTGACAGAAACTGCTCTTTTTTCAAGAACAGCTGTGCCAGAACTATGGCTTGACCAAGGTCATCCAGCCAGGTGCAAGTGGAGGAGTGGGGAATCAAACCCGGTTCTCCCAGATTAGAGTCTGTGCACTTAACCACTACACCAAACTGGCAGGAAAAAGGGACAGGATATTGGGGGCTTTCAGGGAAGAGAATAAATAGTGGGGGGATGAGACTGCCCCCCACAAGTACTTTAGGTCCCCTGCTTGTTTAGATATAATAGGGCCAGAGATTGTTACTGGTCTGTGAAAGACTCCTGTTGGCCAGTTATTTAGAAAAGAAAAAGAGAAGCCATTACATGCAACAGGGGCTGTGGCTCATTATTGCATTTGTTCTTATTTCATAAGGCATCTGAAAGTGGCAATAGGCATGTCTGGTCTGGAGGACCTTGGGGTTCATTTATATGGATAAACACAGTCACTCAGCAAAATAAATTCTGGACACAAGTTTTTAAAAAAGATTACCACATTTAATTGAATAAAATCAGTTGACCTTGAAGGAATGTATGCAAAGCAGAAAAATCTAATAACAACACGCAACGGCAAAAAAAAAACCAGTAAAAGGTGAGGTCACTGGACCAATAAAAACAGTAACTCACTTCTGTGAGGGGGGATTAATTCCATTTTAGGCTGCGGTCACACACAGTAAATAATCCACTTTCAATCCACTTTTTACTGTGTGAAGTGGCAAAATCCAGTTGGAAAGTGCATTGAAAGTGAATTCAATTCAATTTATTACAGGTCTTTATGACCGAAGTCTTGACCAAGAGGATACCAAAGGGGGGTAAAATAGGTACATAAAATAGACATAAATATGTCAAGGTACATAGAAAGTGAATTGAAAGTGGATTATTTACTGAGTGTGTCCGCAACTTCAATCATAGTTCATTGTTTCAGTACAGGGTGCAGCTGGCCCCACCCTAACGGAGCCTAATGAGAGTAACAATAGCGGCCCCCTTTTCTTATAGCTGAAGATGGAGAGCAGGTAAAATGTAGGTTGGTTGGTAAATGGGCAGCTGGCTGATAAGAATTCAAACTCCCTAATTAACTCTCTATGCTTGTAAAAGGATTAGCGAGGTTTACAAGGACAATTCTCCACAATAACAAAATCTCACAGCTGAATGTAGTTATGCTGCGAGCAGATTGCTTACAGTGACTTGCAAGGCTGGGTCCTGCTAAACTGATAAAACTTTCCCACCAGCAGAGCCAACAACATATAAGCCTGAACCTCTGTTCCTTATAAGGCAGTCCAGCAACAATTCTTTCTAAGGTTGTCACACCCACCATTCAAGTCATCCCATGATCCACAGGTGCTTCTAAATTATCAGGAAGGAAACATTTCAGGTGAGCTGATGATGTTTTTGCACTTGTCTACTTTCAACCTAGCTACACCTCCAGATCCCTCTGCTCATCTTCTAATCCTCTTCCCCAAGTAGCCTTTGTACACCCTTTCCTGTCTGGCACTTCAATCTGTCTCCTATATCTGTACCCAAATTGTTTCTCACAGCTTTCTTCTCTGTGTATCTCTCACTCACACACACTACATAAAACTCATCCTTCAAAAATGACAACTATGCAGTAAAATCTGTAATTTTCAGTCTCTCTTTTCAAGAGTATCTTTTTTATATATTGGTAGAGCCCTTTACTTCCACATCTTCTACGGTGCCTTTCATTTCCCTTTATAAATCCCCATCTTGCACTTTTGACCATTTCCTAACCATCAAGCAATGATCATTTTGCAGCACTGAGCAAACTCCAGGGTATGCTTAGTCTCCATGTCTTTAAGAATGTTTAAAAATAGAATGGAAACCAATGATGTGATGATAACTGGTTCATTTACCTCATAGCAGCCATAGCTTGAAAAATGCACAGCAAAGCCTGGTCTATACATGCAGCTGAATGAATCAGAAGAATGGAAGCAATGTTTCAGATGATACTGCATTTTTTTTTGTAGTGTTCCTAATGTAGATTGGGAGGGACCCTTCCCTACAGAAGGTTCCTGACATGTTACTTCATATCTGAGGGAACTTCCATGAAGGAGCATTCAAAAATCACACTCCCCTATCTACAGTCTGAAGTGATAAAGCCCCTTCTGCTGTCTCTTGTTGTTGTTGTTCAGTCGCACAGTCAAGTCCAACTCTTCGCGACCCCATGGACCAGCTCCCGCCAGGCCCTCCGGTCTTCCGCCGTCCTCTGAAGTTTGCTGTCTCAGGGTTCTTTAAATTTTGTGTGTTTTGACCTGGGCATTATTAAGTGGACTGACTGGGGTCCATACTACCTTCTTACAGTATTATTTGCTGCCTTGAGTCTGAGGAGATACAGTGAGGTATAAATGTTTGAACTAAATAAGCCATCCTACCGTCCAGTCACAGCTGACTTATGGTGACCCCGTAGGGTTTTCAAGGCAAGAGGTGTTCGGAAGTGGTTTGCCACTGCCTGCCTCCATGTCATGACGCTGGTATTCCTTGGTGGTCTCCTTTCCACATACTAACCAGGACTGACCCTGCTTAGTTTTCAAAATCTGACAAGATTCAGCTAGCCTGGGCTTTCCAGGTCAAGGACATCCTGCTGTAGACCTGGCCTAACAGCTACTGGTCTTGAATTCATCTCTGTAGCCTAATCAAGATCAATCTCTTTTTGTTTCTCTACTCTTATTATTCCTAAAAGTTCCTTTCCTTTTAGCTTGAGAAAGGCCATGTTGGTGTAGTTGAAACGGTGCTGCCCATCAAGGGCTAATTAGCACCAAAGGCTGGGCTATTTCTGCTATAGTCGTGAGAACAGTGCTTAACTTTGGAGATATTACTGTGTCTTTACTAACTACATGGACAAGGGGAGGTTCCATTGGTATTGCTTTTACCGCCTAACTGCAGCACTGCTAAGAGAATCCACACTTTCTAGAAATTCCTTCCATGTAGAATACCCCTTTTTACAACTGAAAAAGTCTAATAATTGAGAAATCCTGTTCTACCCTAGAATCAAGAAAACAATGACAACAAAGTCTTCCACCAATTGCTTGCTGGATATTTCTGACCCCAGATTTGAACTCTGGAAATATATAATGGTAACATCAAAGTCATTTTGCAAATAAAATCGTAACTTTGCACAGGCTTTTATCAAATACCTGAATGCAAAGAAGTTTAAAGAAAAGTAACTGCCTGAGTAACCTGGGTATTATAGAGGGAAGGATTATTTTCACAATAGATGAAATTATTATTATCTTCCAAATGGATTTACTTTCTGTTCATCTGAGCATGTAGAGATCACCCATTTAAATTGTGATAATCAGACTTTCAATACCAATTACAGTTCAGTGGACAGGGTATTAAGCTCATTTTTTAAAAAAATTATAGCACTGTAAGTTCATACATTCACAGGGAGTGCAGCAATCCTTTGGGGCATTTTCATTTTACTACTAAGAATGTAACTTACACCACTGGACAGAAAATTCGGCAGTAGGTACCCACAGGAAATTTTACTTGTGTTATTGATATTATTTTGTCTTCCCTTAACATTCCTTACATTTTGTTTTGGCCCAGCACAAACCACCAAATTTGCTTTGAATTTAATTTTTGAAGAAATTCCACTGCAATTCTGATCTCCCAAATTTTGTTAAACAATTTGCTGAAACCCATACTGAGCTATTCATGTGTGACAGGCTATAAATCAAAATCAAACAGATAAAATTAAGGATGCGTAGTGAAATCCACTAGGCCAGGGATCTGCTGTTTGTGATTTAAAACTTGACATAAATGTAGATTGTTTTTCATTTTCCTATACTGTAGTCATTGCAGGCAGCTGCAGTGCTCAAGCCATCTAATAACTGAAGGCAAAGGCAATTTGAATTCCAACCCAGTCAAGAGCAACTGACTCACTCTGTAACCTTGGGAAGTTACTGATGAAATTTTGCCTCAGGCAGCCAAGTTGTAAACTAGAAAACAGTGAGAAGGTATTTATTTTTAAAACATTTTTTAAACTCCTAACGCTACATCAGAATGTAAGTTTTTGAAGTAAACGCATCTCAAAAAATGAGCCAGAACCCCAAGTGGCAAGTATTAAAAAAAAAATCGCACTGATTGTAAACATCATGTTGAGGAATACGGACATTGGTATTCCAGCTAGCCCACTGTATTTAGCAGTCTTACTTCAGACCATAGCTAAGAACTTTATTTCTACAAGGCTAACTAGCCCTATAGCGGAACTGAAACATCTGGTTTTTATTGTTGTTTACTATTTATATAGTGCCTTCAATGTGTGCAATACTTCAAAATATATAAGACAGGCCTCTAAGTCTCAGATTTGACATATGAGAAACAACGAAGGCAGGGAAAAGAGATGGAGGTAGGAGTAAACAGCAGAAGAATAAGCTTTCATTTCCATTATGCATTCTAAAGCTTTGTTTCAGTAGGAAGAGGGGAGGAGGAGAAGGTTTTATACCCTGTCCTTTACTACCTGAAGGAGTCTCCTAACACAGTCACCTTTCCTTCCTCCATCCCCCAACTATGCAGATGACACAGCCATTCTATCTTACACTGAGGTAGGGCTAAGAAGTGCCTTTTGAGCACTTTCAATCTATTGCAATGAGGAACATCTAACTATAAACTTTACTAAGGCTGTGATCACACATGCCTTTAGATCCGACATAGGTGCGAATGCCTGATGGATCTAAAGGGTGAAATCAGACAGCAACTCTGGGAAGCATCCCGCAATCATTGGCAACCTATGCTGCTCTGCTACAGAAGCGGAGCTAAAATACACTGCGGAAAGTCTGGTAGTAAATGGGTCCCAATGGGCTACAGACGGACTTTCCCCTCTCTGGTCATGCAAACACGCTCTCATGCCGTCAGAATGGTCTGATGAGGCCATCCCATCTCGGTGCTGTTTTTCCTCCCTCTTCGCATACTCAATTGCAGGTCCTCAGTGCGAAGGTGTTGCATCTGATCACACAGTGACAGCTGCACACACAGCTACAAAGGAATGTGTGATCTCAAGATGGCGGCAGCGTAGGTGGTATGTTGCCTATGCTCCCGAGCCTGTCGACTGAAGGAACAACTAACAACAACAACTAACAATGAAATATAAACAGCATATTACCGCAAGTAGGAGATGCAGACCACTCCAAACATCTGGGCAAAGTGCGGGACTGGGAGAGACCGAAGGTCCCTGCTCCTGGTACCGCGGAGCTTCGCTTCGCTATTGCAGACTGATTTGGCCTGCTCATGGAATATTTACTGCCTGCAGCACCGGCCCGGCGTGTGGTTGCGGCCGGAGGGGTGAGAGAGGGCGAGGCGAGAGGCGGGGGTGCAAGAGACGAGGTGGCGTGGACCCGAGAGGCCTGGCCGGAAGGTGGGGCCGGCTGAGCGCCTAGGGGTGGCGGCGGAATTGGGGCCAGAATTTGGGACAACTACAGGAGGCCCCCCCACGTACCGGAGCAGCCGGGCAGCTGACCGGTGCGGCTGCGGGCGACGGTGGAGCGACTGGAGCACCTTGGAGCGACTGGAGAGGCCGTGGTCCCTAGCCGGGAGCCTCGAGCGGCGGATCAACACGCCTGGGAGCGGCGGGGCCAGTGTTGATGTGGAGGACAGGACGGCGCGAGGAGCCGAAGGGGAGTGGAGAGGGACTGCCGGGCGCTGTGAGACAGAAGCTGCTGACAGGCTGTGGTTCGCGGCCTCTGAGCCTGTGGGTGGAAAGGAGCCAGCTATCCCTCGAAGGCCCAGGGAGACCGGCCCACGGCCAGGGAGAAGGCGGAGCACCGGGACTTTGGAGAAAAACGACGAGGTGCCCCTGGTGGTGGGCCTGCAGTAGACCAGCCAGAGCTCATGGCAGGGCAGCTGGTGCCCCTAGTGGAGTACTCGTGGAAAATCAGTCAAGTGGAGAGACGATCTCACTGAGCTCCCCGGCTTTCCCCTTCCTCTGAGGGATGTGGATGTAGTTAGGAGGACTGAACCAATCGTGGTAGTTTTAGTGCCTAGTGATGAGTGGTTGGATGCATGAGTGAATGAAGTAATGGAGGAGTTTTCTGCTTAAGGGTTGAATGTTGAAGTTGTGAGTGCCAGGTAGTTATTTTATTTAAATACGGGAATGTAAGGCGAGACAGGTTGCTGGCACGTATTAGTCAATTGTAGTGTCAATTGAGTGGTATAGCAGATTGTGGGATTATTTGTGTAGGTGGGAGGGAAGTGGGCTATAACAATAGCATTAGGAGATCAACTGTTTAGTGCGCTGTTGGTAGTCTGGTGCTGGACTGTTTAGTGCGCTGTTGGTGGACTGGCTGTTGCAACGATGCTAACACAGCAGATTCCGGTGCTCTTTGGGAGGGGAAAGAACAGCGGTGGGACCAGGTGGAATAATAAAGGAAGGAAACTGAGAAACAAGAGGGCTCGGGATCTTTCCAGCCTGTGTCCCATCCCAAAGGAGGTCAGCAGTGGGGCTAGGATTAGGAATCCCCCTCCGTCATTGGTGTTGTGCAACGCTAGGTCCATCAATAACAAGATAACAGTCCTCCGGGACTTTGTCATAGAACATCAAGCTGACCTGGCGTGCATGACTGAGACTTGGGTGCGGGAGGGGGAGACCGTAGTGCTCTCCCAGCTTGCCCCACCGGGGTTCTCGGTCCTGCACCAATCACGGACTAGGGGACGGGGGGAGGAGTGGCGATGTTTGTGTGGGAGGCTTACTCCTACAGGGCGCTCCCTACGTTGGAGATTGCAGGCTTGGAGTGTGTCGGCCTGTTGCTGGAGGCCAAGGAGAGTGTGGCAATCTGGCTGGTGTACAGGCCGCCTAACGCACCAGCCAGTTGCCTGTCGTCCCTGCTGGAGGCCGTATCAGGCTGGGCGTTGGAATACCCTAGGCTAGTAGTCTTGGGTGATTTCAACATCCACGCCAATGACGCGGCCTCCAGCCGGGCTACGGACCTAGTGACGTCCATGGTGGCACTGGGACTCTCCCAATGTGTATCGGTCCCTACGCACCAGGCGGGGCACACGCTCGACTTAATCTTCACGATGGGGATTACAGTGGACCGGATCACTGCTGATGCAGTGCCATGGTCGGACCACTATGCCCTGAAGGCCGGTGTGAATGTCCCGCCCCGACCCTGTATAGGCAGCGAGCGGATTTTAGCTCGCTCGCGGAGCCAAATGGACCCGATGCGGCTTCAACTGGCTCTGCGGGAACCGATGCCCCCTGGTGGTTCATTGGATGAGCTTGTGGATGACTGGCATAGTCAATTTTCCACAGCCATTGTCGTGATCGCTCCCCGGCGCCCTCTACGCCCTCGCTCTAGGCTGGCCCCCTGGTATACCCAGGGGCTGCGGCTGATGATGTGAGAGCTAAGACGGTTAGAGAGATGGTGGCGTTGAGCTTGTGACGAGGCTACAAGAGCATCCTATAGGACGTTTATGAGATCCTATGAGATGGCAGTCAAGGCTGCGAAGAGGGATTTCTACGCAGCCAGGGTTGCGTCCGCTAGCTCTCACCCGGCCCAATTATTTAGAACAATTCGGTCTTTGACGGCTCTGCCACAGGGCAGACAAAATGATAGGGAATTGGATATTGGCTGTGAGGCTTTTGCGAGCTATTTTGCGGATAAAGTCTTGTCGCTCTGCCGCGACCTCCCTGCCACAGTTGAAACAGATAGTGAACTCGAGGCCCCTTGCGCGTCTTCGGGTCCGGGCTTAGAGTGCTTCGACCAGCTCAGTCTGGAGGAAGTCGACAGGTTACTTGTATCTGTTCGCCCAACCACATGCGACCTTGATCCGTGCCCCTCCTGGCTCATTAAAGCAGGCCATGAAGGGTTTCAAGGTGCCCTGAGGGAGATTGTTAACAAGTCCCTCTCAGAGGGGCAGTTCCCCGAGGCACTCAAGGAAGCGATGGTCCGCCCTCTCTTGAAAAAACCAACTTTGGACCTGACCGAATTGGCCAGCTATCGGCCGGTGTCCAATTTGCCCTATTTGGGCAAATTGATTGAGAAGGCGGTGGCGGTGCAGCTACAGGGTTACCTGGATGATGCTTCTGTCCTGGACCCATTCCAGTCCGGTTTTCACCCGGGGCATGGGACGGAGACTGTTCTGGTCGCTCTGACAGATGACCTCCATAGACATCTGGATCGGGGCGGTGTTGCGGCGCTGTTGTTGTTAGATCTGTCGGCCGCATTTGATACGGTCGACCATCAGCTGCTGGCCCACCGCCTCGCCAACGTGGGGATCAGGGGGCTTGCCCTTCAATGGCTTGCCTAATTTCTCCAAGGTCGGGGACAGAGTGTAGTGTTAGGGGAACGGCAGTCCCAGAGGCACACGCTTGAGTGCGGGGTGCCTCAGGGGGCTGTGCTTTCCCCGATGCTGTTTAACATATATATGCGCCCCCTCGCCCAGATTGTCCGGAGGTATGGGCTGGGTTGTCATCAATATGCAGATGACACCCAGCTCTATTTGATGTTGGGCGGCCAGTCGGACTCCAACCCAGAAGATCTGCACCGGGCTTTGCAAGCTGTGGCTGGGGGGCTCAGGCTGAGCAGGCTGAAGTTAAACTCGGTGAAGACAGAGGTCCTGTGCTTGAGTCAGACCGGATCAGGGTTAGGGCTCCCACTTCCGACCTTCGATGGGGCACCTTTGGTGCCAGCTTCGGAGGTTAGGAGTTTGGGAGTGCTCCTGGACCCCACCTTAATGATGGAGGCCCAGGTGGCGGCCACTGCCAAATCGGCCTTTTATCATCTGCGGCTGATACGGCAGCTGGTTCCTTTCCTTGACCGCAATGACCTAGCCACAGTGATTCATGCAACGGTCACCTCGAGGCTAGACTATTGTAACGCTCTTTACATGGGGCTACCTTTGTCGCTAATCCGAAAGCTACAGCTGGTGCAGAATGCTGCGGCCAGGTTGTTGGTGGGTGTTCCGAGTTGGGAGCACACCCGACCTGTGCTGAAAGTGCTGCACTGGCTGCCAATAGCATACCGGATTCACTTCAAAGTGCTGGTGCTTACCTTTAAACCCCTACATGGCCAGGGTCCAACTTACCTGAGGGACCGCATTTCCCCATATATTCCCCAAAGAGCACTTCGGTCGGGGTCACAACACCAGCTGGTGACCTCGGGCCCTAAGGAGGCCAAGCTAGTGACAACGAGGGCCAGGTCTTTCTCAGTGGCAGCTCCTACCTGGTGGAATGAGCTCCCGGAAGAGATCAGGGCCCTGCGGGACCTTGTACAGTTCCGCAGGGCCTGTAAGATGGAGCTCTTCTGCCAGGCCTATGAGTAGGAGCTGCCACGGCCACCAGTACCACCACCCTTTTACAGAGAGAGACTGCTAGGGTGGCTGAGTAACGGGGCCCGGCCCCCCCCCCCCCCCGCGACGCAATAAGAGAGGAGTTTACAGGTGCATCCATTGTACTGATTTTAATTTGTTTTAAATTTGTAACTTGTATTATATATTTTGTATGTTGATTGCACTCAGTGCCTTATGTGAGCTGCCCTGAACCCGTTCGTGGGGAGGGCGGGGTATAAATATAATAAAATAAAATAAAATAAACTGTGCGTCAAATTCCTCCGGAGGAGATAGCCTTGCTTCTCCTCAGCTCCAACTGGAGTGTGTGACCACACCCTAAAACTAAAGTGTCTTTGCTAAAAGACCTTCAATACACAGGACATAGATGGACATAAGACTGAACAAGTAAAAGTGTTTAGATATTTGGGATTTGCATTTCAATCCACAGGTTCATGGGCTGCTCAGCTTTTCCAGGTTACATAATCTGCTCAAAAAACAGCCTTAGCCACGTTGAGATTTTTCTATACAAAAGGAGGATCTTATATTCCTTATGCCCTGAAGGCTTTTCAAAGCAAGACAGTACCCCAGTACGGCACGCAGGTATCCCTGTACAAAAATTATCCCAAACAGAAAGCAATTCAATCAAAAATTTTAAGATCTTTATTAGGAGTACCAAGATACATTAACAATGCTTTGCACAGGCTAGAGGCAGGATTAGTTTCACTGGAAACCTGGATTTGGTTTCATGCCATTTGTCTATGGCTCAAGATAAAACTTTCCCCCTCAGGTTTAACTCCTTTAATCCTCCAGGATAGTTTCTGCCCAAACTGGATCTCAACAATAGAACGCATTTCCAATACAGTTCCCCTGCATCTTGGTTACCAAGGGGCAAGAGTAATTATAAAACAGAGATTATGGGACACTTCTCTACAAGTCGACAGAGCACAAACCTTGTATGTCCCAGCAGTGGGGAATAAAAAACAAAATTTTGTTCCATCCGGTTATGGGTTTTTTTCTTTTTTTGAACTTCTGAAATACTGTGGAGCTTTTACTTTAGCATGAGTTAACATTCTCTCCTCTACTCTTCTGGAGGGGTGATATTGTCAGGTCTCCCAGTTAAGACACTCTCCACAACACACTTAAGCAGTGGTAGTTTATTGAGATATGCTTACTTTTAGAAACATGCTCTGTGTCAGAACTGAGAAAAAGCACGAAAAATCCTCAGTTAGAGGTAAGGCAATTAACACCCCACATCTCATGCCTACATCATCATCCAGCCCCTAGGTCATTATGGCAGCCCGGACAGATATACGGTGCCTTATCTTTTCTAGCATGGCAGAAGAGTCTCCAAGGTCAGCTCCCATGGGAACTGGCATTGGGGCACAGCGTAAAGAAATGGTTGAGGCTTCTACAAGCATTCACTTTCAATGCCCCATGCACTCCCCCCAGGAATTCCCTCCCCCCAATATTATGGCAAGCAGTGAAGTGAATTATAAAGAAATGAAACTGATATGTTCGTACTCCATACATAAATCGTCTCTGCCCCTGTCAATCCAGACTGGTAGAGGCAATTGAGCACGTTCTTTTATATTGCCAGTAGTATCAGGACATCTGAATAAAGTATAGTACACCAATTATTGCCACCTATCTATGCAGATCTAATCAATTTTATGCTGCTCTCCTCTTAGCTGATTGCTGCAATGAAATTACTGCCAAGGTAGCAAGATTTTTGCACTCTGGCTAGCCTAATCAGACAGAAGATTACAACTTCTTTTAAGAAATTTTAATTATATTTTAACAATTTTATTCATTTTAGTATACAGTTGTATTTAATGCCTAGATATGTTCATATAATGTAATCAACACATTTGTTTTATGTTACTGTACCTGTTGACCTAAATTCTGATTTTGGATCATAACAATAAACAACAACAACAACAACTTCCCTTCCTCTCCCCATAACAGACACCCTGTGAGGTAGGTGGGGCTGAGAGAGCTGTGAGAGAACTCTGACTAACCCAAGGTCACCCAGCTGGCTTCATGTGGAGGAGTGGGGAATCAAACCTGGTTCTCCAGATTAGAGTCCGCCACTCTTAACCACTACACCAAACTGACTCTCTAAGGGGTTGTGACAAAGGTTTCCTGGGGAAAAAAAGTGAGTTTTGAGGAAGGACTTGAAGGAAATGAGGTATCAAAGGCATGGGCCCTAAAAGAGATATCTGTCTAGGATTGTCAAACTCTGTTACAACTGGTTACATCTGATCTCCAGGCGGCCAAGCTCAGTTCTCCTGGAAAACATGGCCACTATGGAAACTGAACTCTATGGCATTATGTTCTATTGAAATCCCTCCTGTCCCCAAACCCCACCCTCCTCAGGCTCCACTCCCAAATCTCCAGGTATTTCCCAGCCTGGAGCTGGCAACCCTACATCTACCACTACTTTCAGGATATCACCTGTGGGAACAAGGGACAGGAGAAGAGTGTGAATGTGAGAAGCCAATAGAACCTCAGCACCTCTCCATAGGAAAAAGGTAGGGAGCAACACATATTTATTTTATCTGTACATATTTACTTCAAAATTCTATTCCACCTTTCAAAAAAGCTCCTGGAAGGTTATGGCCATATGGATATTAAAAACATAAGCAGCAAAAGCAATCACAAGCTACCACCAAAACGATTTCCAGGTTCTGGGTTTATGGTTTACTAAGGTGCCTTGACTGGGAGATCTTCCATGAGGGGAGTTGAATGAAGGTTTACTAAGACGCCTCAACTGGGAGGTCTTCCATGAGGGGAGTAAATAAACATGTTCTGCTTTTGGTTACTAGTGTTCTCTCGTCGTTTAGAAACTGGTTAAACAACAGCCAGTACACAGTAGAAGTAAATGGACAGTTCTAGCACTGAAGGTAATAAGCCACGGGAATCCACAGGGATTGGTATTAGTCAGTCAGTCTTTATTAACGGCCCATGGCCAGTATATAAATAAATACTATCACACATAAGAAAAACAATAAAATTGAATGCACAAATTTAAAACTCAGATAGGACAATTATGTAAATCAAGTTCCCACCATTCCTTTAGATACACAGATGGAACGTAATTTTATTGCTTGAGCACAAAATTTTGCTATTTTCTTAGTAGTCTCAGTGTTCTCATCAGAAAGGAGTTTATTAACAATCCCTTTCTCGGAGATTTCAGGATCTTTCAGTAGTATCAGTGAAACAAAAGTTAAGTGAATTTCATTGTATATCAAGCTATGAAGTAAGATGTGTGTTGTTGTCTCTATTGCATCAATGTTACGAGGATGTACTTTCTCAGCTTGAGGGATTTTATTATATCTATCCTCAACAACTGCTGATGGCAATACTGCTAGCCTTGCAAGAGAAAAGGCTCTTCTTTGGTTAACATATTTCAGGCTATATAAGTAAGAGGCTGGTTGGAGAAGGTAGCGTCTTTGAGGGGCAACAATAAAATTTGGTGCTTTGGAAATGTCGGATTGGCGTTCTATGTCTTCCACTCTCTGCCTGAGGAGCTGGCTAGCTGTATCACAACCCAGATGAAGAACTGAATCAGGGGAAAACCCAAACTGAGCTAACTTAGTTTGAACTGCTTTGAGCCAACTTGATTGAAAATCGTCCTGCAAAATTAACGATGCAAGACCATGAGAGTTTTTATTTATCTTTAACCAAAGGTTTAATGAAGAGAGAATTCTTCTGGCAGTTATTATCACCATCCCTGTTTCTAATCAAATCATGGAATTTGAGACAGAGTTTGGGACCCGTAATACTGCCCTTAGACATTTAGATTGAACCCGTTCTAGTGGCAAAAAGCAAGACTCAGAAGGACCTAGAAGGGTTCCATACAGTAATTGTGGTATAATCTTAAGTTTGAAAAGTTTAAGGGCAGCTGGAACAAAGTTTCCCCCCTTAGACCTAAAAAACTTTATTATACTTAAAGCTGTCTTTTCTCCTTTGTCCAACACATAATTAATATGGGTCGTCCTAGCACCAGAGGCTTGTTCCACCATCCCCAGATATCCAAAGGAGGAGACTTGTGACAGACATTGTCCATTCATTGACTAGTGTCTCACTTTAGGGGACTTATTAAAGGACATTATCTTGGTTTTCTCAAAATTAATTACAAGCTGCTACAATATGTAGCAAAGTTACAGAGAGCTCTTTTTAGCCTCACTGGGGCTTTTTAGAGAAGAACGGCATCGTCCACATAAAGCAGCACTGAAATATGTTTATGAGCTAGTTTAGGATGTCTACTTACATCATTTGCCTCCCCCCAGACCTAAGGATGCCTGGCTGGTATCAACCAGGTCCAGGGCTTTTTCTGTGGCAGCTCCAACTTATTGGAATGAGCTTCTGGATGAGATCAGGGCCCTGTGGAACCTTGTACAGTTCCGCAGGACTTCAAAAATGGAGCTCTTCCATCAGGCATTCAGGTAAGGAGCTGCATTCTATCTTCACCATGTCACAATTCTACCCTGAGCCTGCCACTTCCCAGAACTTATCGCACCCTCTTTAGGCCAGCAAAAAATATCAATCTTATTGTATGCTGATGACATGGTACTGATTTCTTTAACAAGAATGGGACTGAAGAGGTTTTTGAACTGTCTAGGTGACTATTGTAAGGAGGAGAAACTTACCATAAATTATGGGAAAACTCAGGGGTCATTTCCTGCAGGAGCACACAGGAGCGGAGCTCCGGCAGTAAAGAGCCCAGGGGGCGGGCACATGCAACAAGCCCCACCCCCTGCTCCCAGCAGCCCTCAGTCAGAGCAAGAAGCAGCCAGGTAAGATGCAGAGGCCCCCCCAAAAAACAGTCCAGTGGCACTTTTAAGCCCAAGTTTTATTCAGGTACAAGCTCCCCCCCCTCTGCGAAGACAGAGCTGTATGGCCCCCCCCCCCAATAGCTAGCAATCCAAAACAGTCCAGTGGAGGAGGAGGAGAAGAGGAGATTGGATTTATACCCCGCCCTTCACTACCCAAGGGAGGAGGAGGAGGAGGAGAGGAGGAGGAGATTGGATTTATACCCCACCCTTCACTACCCAAGGGAGTCTCAGAGCGGCTTACAAACTCCTTTACCTTCCCCTCCCCACAACAGACACCCTGTGAGGTGGGTGGGGCTGAGTGGTGCAAGTGGAGGAGTGGGGACTCAAACCCGGTTCTTCCAGATTAGAGTCCGCACACTTAACCACTACACCAGACTGGCTCCCACCAGACTGGAGTCTCAAAGTGGCTTACAAACACCTTTCCCTTCCCCTCCCCACAACAGACACCCTGTGAGGTAAGTGGGGAGGTAGGTGGGGCTGAGAGAGTTCTTCCGAGAACTGCCCTTTCAAGAACAGTTCTTTTTTATGTTTTTTTTTTCAATTTTTAACAATTCTAACACTTCAAACAGTGAACAATTTATCTTCCAATTACATTCACATCCTGTATCAGAACTACGGCTTGCCCAAGGTCATTCAGCCAGGTGCAAGTGGAGGAGTGGGGAATCAAACCCGGTTCTCCCAGATTAGAGTCCGCGCACTTCACCACTACACCAAACTGGCACCTGAGGGGTGGGTGTTGCCTTCTGACACACTCCCGGTGATGTCAGGGGGTGTGGCATATGCAAATAAGTTATGGTAATGAGTTATGCTAATGAGCTCCTGCACCTCTTTTTCTACAAAATGACCCCTGGGAAAACTAAAGTAATGGTTTTCCAAAAGAGGCCAAGAAAGCTCCGATGGAGCATACAGGAAGTTCCAGTAGAGCAATGCTGATCTTACAAATACCTGGGTTTAACCTTTAGTGAATCCCTTAAATGGGATACCCATATAGAATCTACTAAAGCTATGGCACTTAAGACGATGGGTGTTGTAATGAAATTCTACTACTCCAGGGAAGGTTTTCTTATAGACCCAGCGCTGAAACTTCTTGTTAGTAAAATAATTTCTCAGTCACTGTATGGCATTGAGATATGGGGATGGAAAGATCATTTACTCCTTAGGTTAGAGACACTTCAAAACCTATTTATGCGACGCATCCTGGCACTTCCAAAAGGAACACCGGCCGCCCTGTTAGGAGCTGAACTGGGACTTCCATCAGTGAGGGTTCGAGCCCACTTGATGATTTTAAAATTCTGGGGGGGAAATCCAACTAAAAAGTCCAGACACATTCAGTAAACTTAGTTACTATATACTGAATGCCAAAGATAAAGCTCGCCCTGAATTTTTAAATTATATCATTACTAGACACACTATTCCAGATGACCTGCTGCAACATACAGGGAACAATACTTACCTACACGAATGGATTTTTAGAGGGGATGCTTTGATCTCCCAAGCGAGGTTTGCTCCATGGTTTAAAATAATTAAAAAGGATCACTCCAGAGCCTTTTACTTAAACAACATAACCTCGTATAATCTTAGGAGATCCCTTACCTCAGTGCATTTTCAAACGATGCCTTTGGAGAATCTAGCTGGTCACTATAAGAAAACCCCAGTAGACCAACGTATATGTATATGTGGGCAGTCAGTGGAAGACCTTCCCCATTATATTCTGGCCTGTCCTTTATACGTAGAACCTAGGGCCAAATTTCTAGCAAAGATATTGACAGCCTTATACCCCCTGTTTGATTATGATAAGATGGTCCTTATGCTCTCAGATGAGGACCCCTTCATCTCTTCAAGATTGGCTCTCTTTGCCTTGGCTGCAAGAAAAATTAGAGCAAAGAAATCACATAGTACCATTGCAACTGAGTGTTCTTAAAAGGTCTTATTGGATTTAAGTATTATAGGCTGAGGTAGTTTTAACAGGTTTATACATTTTATAGAGGTTGAATTTTTTTCCCCTTTTTTTTGTGTTATGCACAAACTCTCTGAGAGTGTTTGATATTGTGAAGGCCTATGGCCACATACAATAAAGTGATTCTGAGATCTGAGCCCGCCACTAGTGGATGTATTGTTGTATGTGCACTTTGCCACAGCCGTTAACAGCATCATTATAATAATAGTTTTAATCATTTTACTGTGTATTTTATATTGATTTTTATATTGTTGATGTATCCATTGTTCTCGTTGTGAGCCGCCCTGAGCCTGCCTCGGCGGGGAGGGAGGGCTAGAAATCAAACTAATAAATAAATAAATAATAATAAATAATACATTAAACAATTTTACCACATCATTTATATAGAAAATGTAGAGTAGAGGGGCAAGGAGACATCCCTGTCTAACCCCCTTCAAAGTGGTAATGGGTTCTGTGAGATGTCCTTGCTGATTATATTTAACTCTTAGGGAGGTAGGATTGGTATTAATTTGGTCATTAAAAAATCTGCAATTTGAGGTGACCAGTGACATGGGCATCTTTGCAGATTACACAAATTATTCAAGATCATGAGAATGAAAGCGGATTGTAAGGATCTCTGAAAGGATCTCTCCAAATTTGATGACTGGGCAACATTTGTTTCAGTATGGGTAAGGATAAAGTGAAAAAACAAGAAAAACCCCTAACTTTAAATGAACATTTAAATGAAGCAACTAGAATACGCTCTAGAAGATTAATATCGGAAACATTCCTGTGCTCAATGAAAAGTAGCCAAGGCCAAATCCTTTTTGTGACTTGTTCAGAGGCCGAAACTTTTCAAGTCTGCATGCATTTTTCTAGAAATTCAGGCTCACTTTTGGAGTTTTCTTCATGTAGATACTGATGACTAGCGAACCCAGTTTGTGGAAACAAGCCACTGTCAAATGAGTAAAAACCTAATATTTTGCCATCTTTAAAAATAAACAACACAGTTAGATGTAAAGTTAGTGGAACCCCATTTCTTTTTCCTAGGCATATAATCTGTTTCAGCCCACTTAACACAAACATTTCAGTGGCGTGACACTCAGATACAAACTTCAGACAGGCCCACCCTAAACTGAACTGCTCTCCTCAATGAATTCCTACAAGACATTACAAATAAAGAAACCAAGGGATATTATTCTAAAATGGAGGACATTTTGTATGCTTTTTCTAGGAGCTGCGGTGGCTCAAGTGGTTAAGACGCTGAACTGCAGGCTGTGGAAGGTTGGTAGCTCATCAGTTTGAGACCCGAGTGTGCTGCATGACGGAGTGAGCTCCCGTCTCTAGTTCCAGCTCCTGCCAACCTAGCAGTTCGAAAGCAAGAAATTGCAAGTAGATAAATAGGTACCACTTCGGTGGGAAGGTAACAGCGTTCCATGCGCCTTGGTGTTTAGTCATGCCGGCCACATGACCACGGAAACGTCTTCGGACAGCACTGGATCTTCGGCTTTGAAACGGAGATGAGCACCGCAACCCTAGAGTCGGACTCGACTGGCTTTCGAGCAAGGGAACCTTCACCTTTACTTCATGCTTTTTCTGGGTCACCCTTTAATGAGCAAACATTTCCCCTAACTAGGGTGGCCAACCTCTAGGTGGCACCTCCAGACTACAAAGATCAGTTCCCCTGAAGAAAATGGCTGCTTCGGAAGATGGACTTTATAACATTGGGCTCTTCCTCACTGTCATTTTTGTCACTCGTTTGTCCCCATTGCTTTGCCCCCCCCGCCCTTTTCCACATCTGTTTTGCTCCCTCCTGGTCTATTAGAGAGAGCAAAACACATTGGGGGGGGGGGACCCTGAAGCATCACACACAGGTGATGAAAATCAGAATGTGGAAGAGCCCATTGAACCCTGCCGAGGTTCCGCACTCCCCAAACCTCCAGGTATTTCCTAACCCAGAGCTAGCAATCCTATCCCCATCATTGATCTCAGCTCTATTAGAATCCATACAGATATAAACCTTAGATAGGCGCTAGCAGATTGCCCATTCATTTCTGGCTGAAAAATATTTAACCCAATGAAAAATGTGCCAGGAGTGGTTGCAGATGGCACCCTAAATACTGAACAGGGATTACAGTAGAAGAAGTAGACACTGCAACATGTTTTGTGAAAACTAGCAACTGCCCAGTAGCCAAACTTCCCTGCCCATTTGGCCTTTCTCCGTTTGGCAAGAAATGGAGTGACTCTCTCTCACACACACACACACAGGCTGCGGTCACACGGAGCATTAGCCATGCTACTGAGATGGATGATAGGCGGATTTTCTGGGCGCGATCACACCGCAACATCTGGGAAGCGTAGAGCTCCCATGGCAAACCCGAGGCTTCCCGCCAAAGATGCGGAGTTAAAAACTGGTACCTCCAAGGTACTAGTTTCTGGAAACCATGGGGCAAGGGCTGTGAAAAGTATGCAGACGGAGAGTGATTTCAGCTAAGCATACCTTTATTTAGTTCAGGACAAAGACAACTGACCGGCTCGCAGGCCGGTTTATATGCATTCAGAAAACCCACCACCAAGCACACTTAAACACACCCCCTACTCTCGATAGGCTATTTACAGTAACCGGGCAACCATTGGTCTCCCGGCTGGGAAGCTGGCCCTTTTGATTGGGCCGGCTAGGATCCTTCGGATCCTTTGTCTTTCGACTGAAGCTAACATAGGAATTGTGCCTGGCCAGCCCGGGCAAGTCCGGGCATGTCAGGCTGAATACATTACAGGCTGGCATCTGATTGCGTTTCCGGTGATAGTCCGTGGCATCCGGTGCCCGCCCATGTCCCGTCGCAAACAGGGTTTTTTCCCAAGTCTCCACAGGATGATGCGCACAAGCACCCAACGGCACATGCTCAGGAAGAGGAAAGCGAAAGTTCTGTTGCTCCGCAGAATCGTGCATGCCGTTGGTGAGATTGCGCCGCTTCTTTGCCGCACTGCAGGATCATCGTGTGATCGCCACCTTGCCCCCAGCCAAGGGACCTCGACAAGACCTGTGAATGGGTGGCCGCGCATTATTTTGCTCTGGGCCAAACTGCCACGCTTCCTCCCCCACACACACACATTTTGCGGCCCGTGTGACCGGGACCACACACACGCACACACGCACACACACAAACATGAGCAAATGTAGTCTAAAAATTTATTCAAGTTTATTAGAACAGACTTAAAGACTGACTGAAATGGTGTTTTTGAGAAAGTGCCTTGACAACTTCAGGCAGGCACAATTGCCTTCCTTGTGGCACCATCTGCTTCCTCTTCTCCCAGCCGTGCTCCATGCTGATCTCCTAGCTTGAAACCGGCACTTATAAAAGGCAGTTGCCTCACAGCTAACCAAGCTACAGACAACATTAATATACAAGGGGGGAGTAACAAAACCTCCTATGTAATACCTATCAAACCTCACCCCATCACTATTCAGCCATAACTAATGTCTCCAAGGCAAAGGAGACACATTAACACCTAATGAAATATCAGTGAGATGCCAACTGCCAACCAGCCTCAGAATGCCCCTGTAGAAAATGTTTGTTCTTGCTCTGCAGCATTTCCATCCAAGGGGACTGAGGTAATGTGCCTGATGTCTGCTATTCTGTAACACTGCATAATTCTAAGCACAACCTTGAGATCAAAACAGGGAGGCAAGAAACTGGAAGGCTTCCCAGAAAGGTCTCAGAAGGAGACCCATCGGATTTTGCAACTGCTTAGCAAGTAACATATGATTACTACAGATCAGAGAATTGAAATGTGGAGCAAACTCTTTGCTACAGATTCATCTACTGTTTGGTGTCTGCATTTCCCCTGATAAAGACCTAAGTGCAGCTCAAAGTGTGTTGTCTACATAACAAAGTTACCTCTGCAGCATTTCTTTTCATTGGAGAATTAGGAAATGGAAGAATTTAAGATCAAACTGGCTGAAGTGATGGGAGATCCATGATCAAGCAAATTGTTTAGCAGCTTCGAAGTAGCCACAGGCTGTGTCTCTGGTATAGGGGAATAGTGGAGCTATTTCCTCTTCCCCGCATCATTTTTTCTAATTTCACAGCCCTCTTCTACAAAGTTGCTATCTGTCCATGAGCAGCATTCCACAAAAGCACTTGTCATAGGGTTGCTCGCAAGCCTGGAGAAAGGTGTCCTGTCACTTTAATACAGACTTAATATGTGAAAATGGGCAGTTTGAAATTTTTCATGGCATGGAGGTATCACCTAGTAAATAACATTCCACTAAGTGTCTATTAAAGGGACAGGACCTTTTTTTGTCTCCAGGCCATTAGCAAACCTATCTTGCCAGCTTGATAACAACAAGGATGTTTTTGTGGGATGCCTTTGAAGTCATGGGAATATTTTTTTCAGGGACAGGGGGTTGGAAAAAATAGAAATTTGAAATATATGCAATACTTAATTCAAACTTGAAAAGGGCTCCAGGTTTTAAGTGATGGTTTTATGTCTTTGTATGTATTTTTACTCTGTTTTTAATTAGTTTTAATTATGTGTGTTAGTTGAATGTTTTTAAAATATGATTTATCATGCACATTTTAAATTGTTAGTCATCTTGGTGGCCCTTGTGAAGGCAGAAACTTGGGATATAAATTTTGTAAATAAATATAAATAAATAACAAATAATAGTCAACATGGCCCTATCTGTGGATGCTTAAATCTGTGGATTCAGGCTGCAAGAGAATGGTGATTTTTCTCCAATTCGGAGAGCCCCCAAGTTTTCAGAAAAAATTATTTATTTATTATTATTTGTATTTATAGCCTAAATAAATAAATACATTTATATATGTATTTATAGCGGGCTCAGGGTGAGTAACATCATGTAACAACATTTTAAAAATTTAAAACCCAGTAACTGGACAGGTAAAATCCCAATCTATATATATAAAAGAAAGTCCCCACACCATAAAATCAACGCCCAGGCCAAACCGCTGGACCTAGAAACACGAACTTTGGGGAGAGCGCTCCTACCATGGGGTAGATGCTCAGTAAGAAGGGATTTTTAGAAATCCAACCCCTAAGGTGGTCAAAAGAGGTAAAATGTGCTCCCCCCCCCATTGATTCCTATTTGGCTGTATTCCTATGGGGCTGCCAGGCTGCTGCCTCCTTGTCCCCCCCCCCCACTCTCTGATTGGTTAGCTGCAGAGCTCAGTGGTCTGAGATTAAAAAAAAACAGTTACAGGAGACTGCACAGAGCTAATGACAGTTGAGGAAATCAGGAATGGCCAACAACCACCTGTGAGGTGCAGTAATGCTGCTGGCCCAACCTCTCTGATGGTTTCCAACACACTTTCCCCCACCTCCTATGCCCAACAGGTGGTTGTCTGTCAGGTGCAGCAGCAGTTGCAGGGTGCTTAAAGCCATGAGGAAGTCAACCCCAGCAGTAATGCCTTAGTCATCCTGCCATCCCCGCCTCCACAGTGGCTTCTAATACTCTTCCCCCCTCCCTCTCCTACACTGGACAGGCAGCTTCCTGTCAGGAAAACCAGGATCACGAAACTGCAAAGGAAATCGGGCAAAGCCCCGAATCAAAATGCAGCCCCGGAGCTTCGGGTGTGAAATTGACATGTTTCTGTCGGGGCAAACGGCGGCCGTGCTGCGAGACAACTCTAGTGAGAAATCACCCCTAGTGTCATCCATGGCAGCACTGGGGCTCTCACAATTTGTATCGGCCCCCACACATCGGGCCGGTCACATGCTCGGTTTGATCTTTGCGGCGGGGGTGAGGATGGGCTGGATCACTGCTGAGGCAGTGCCATGGTCAGACCACCTGACCTTGAAGGCCCATCTGAATGTACCACCCCGACCCT
This sequence comes from Gekko japonicus, assembly GCF_001447785.1. Lineage (NCBI taxonomy): Eukaryota > Metazoa > Chordata > Lepidosauria > Squamata > Gekkonidae > Gekko > Gekko japonicus. The sequence continues at coordinate 446,496 of NW_015159725.1, read as the reverse complement.
ATGAGGGCGACGAGCAGATTTATGCTTGCCCGCTGAGTCAAATGGATCTGTTGCGGCTCCAGATGGCAATGCGGGATCCAAGGCTCCCTGGCGGCTCATTGGATGAGCTAGTGGAGGACTGGCATGTTCGGCTCTCCACTGCCATTGATGAGATCGCTCCCAGGCATCCTCTCCGCATTCGCTCTAGGTGCACTCCCTGGTATACCCAGGAACTGCGGCAGCTGAAACAAGGGCTGAGATGACTAGAGAGACAGTGGTGGCGTGCTCACGACGAAGCATCAAGAACATCCTATAGGACACTTATGAAAGCCTATGAGATGGCAGTGAAGGCTGTGAAGAAAGATTTCTATGCGGCCTCAATTGCATCTGCTAGCTCACACCCGGCCCAATTATTTAGTACAATTTGGTCTTTGACAGATTTGCCCCAGGGCAGGCGAAATGATAGGGACCTGGACATTGGCTGTGAGGCTTTTGTGAGCTATTTTGCAGATAAAGTCCTGACACTCCGCCGCTACAGCTACAGGGCTTTCTGGAGGATGCTTCAGTCCTCGATCCCTACCAGTCTGGTTTTTGCCCGGGTCATGGGACGGAGACAGCATTGGTCGCCCTGACTGACGACCTCCGTAGGCATCTGGATCGAGGTGGTGTGGTGGCATTGCTGTTGTTAGATCTGTTGGCTGCTTTTGATATGGTCGACCATCAGCTGCTGGCCCACGTGGGGATTCAGGGGCTCGCCCTTCAGTGGTTTGCCTCATTCCTGCAAGGTCGGGGACAAAGGGTGGTGATAGGGGAACAGCAGTCCTGGAGGCATCCTCTTGAGTGTGGAATGCCTCAGGGGGTGGTGCTGTCCCCGATGTTATTTAACATCTATATGTGCCCCCTTGCCCAAATTGGCCAGAGTTTTGGGCTTGGGTGTCATCAATATGCGGATGACACCCAGCTCTATCTGATGCTGGGCGGCCGGTCGAACTCCGACCCAGATGACTTTCATTGGGCATTACAAGCTGTGGTTGGTTGGCTCAGACTGAGTTGGCTGAAGTTAACCCCGGCGAAGACAGAGGTCCTGGGCCTAAGTCGGGTCGGTTCAGGGTTGGGGCTCCCTCTCCCAGCCTTCGATGGGGCGCCATTGGTGCCGGTGTCGAGGGTTAGGAGTTTGGGAGTGCTCCTGGACTCCTCCTTATCGATGGAGGCTCAGGTGGCACCCACTGCCAAGTCAGCTGTTAGCCAAACTGCTTTATCTACAACAGCTGGCAAACTAAATTTAAATTCGGGTTCCTGCCTTTGTATACCAAAGTCCAATCCACCCCAAGGTTTTTACCAGTGAGAGAGACGAGACTGGAGTGTTCCAAAACAATTTGTATTTTACTTAAGAATATATAAAATCACATACACACAAAATCAGATTCACACATACAATCAATCAAGTTCCTCAGAAATACAGGATTACAATAGTCACTATAGAAATCACAGGTAGGGCTATGGGTTAGCTATACTTATCTGTCCTGAAGCTTGTCCGTCTCAATGAAGAATAGAGGGGTCAGAAAATATACTAGGGAGATTTAATACACAGCTAGAAACCAGCCAGCATGTGTGGACCTCGTGGCTGCAGACCAAGAGATCAAGTAGGAACAAAGGATTTTTTAGATAGGAAGCTGGGCTTGAAAGGGGTTTCAAGCAGACAGAGGGCGTAGGTGGGGGTAGGCGGCTAGCAAACGCTAAGCAGCTGGACCTCACCTTTTATAGGTGAATCCTTTAGTGGGTGGCATCTATGCCAGTCTGTAAACCCACCTACCTGTAAGTCCGTCCCATCCCTACAGCTATTGGATGCATGTAGCAAGGGGCAGCTACCTAGGGGTTTGGCCAATATTGAAACTCTAGACTCTAACTCAAGAGATGGCATCTGGTGAGGTGTGAAAGCTTGGTGCTAGGATGCCCATTGAAGTGCAAATGAATCTTGCCTGTTCCCAGGTAATCATAGCACATCTGACAGGAAATGTTCATTCAGATGTAGAGCAGAGATGTGTATACGTGTGTTTTCAACAGTTCATCAATGGAGGCTGATTTCAAACAAGTTGTTGTTTGACTGGCAACAATAGCGATGGCTTCTTCTTCCCCTCAGGCAGCAGCTGTGTATTTGAAACCTCATTAACAGGTAAGGCTTAGAGCAGGTCACTATCTATGTGTATCTCACAACAAGTGACTTGTACAGTGTTCTTTGAGCCTATGGGTGTATGTATGCACAGTCCATGTGGTGTTGGCAATAAATATATATCTATAAAGCAAATATTAGCCTCAAGTCTCAACACAGTCTTTTACCATCTTCGGCTGGCTCGGCAGTTGGTTCCTTTCCTTGACCGCGAAGACTTGGCCACAGTGATCCATGCGACGGTCACCTCAAGGTTGGACTACTGTAACACTCTCTACATGGGGCTGCCTTTTTCACAAATCTGGAAGCTGCAGCTGGTGCAGAATGCGGCAGCTAGGCTGTTGATGGGTCTCACTAGATGGGACCACGTCCAACCTGTGCTGAAGGCACTGCACTGGCTGCCTATAGCATACCGGATTCACTTCAAAGTGCTGGTTCTTACCTATAAAGCCCTTGATTGCCAGGGTCCAGCGTACCTAAGGGACCGTTTTTACCCATATGTTCCCCCAAGAGCACTATGGTCGGGGGCGCAGCACCTATTGGTGGTTCCAGGCCCCAAGGACATCAAGTTGGCTGCAACCAGGGCCAGGGCTTTCTCAGCGGTGACTCCTGTCTGGTGGAACGAGCTCCCAGAGAAGATCCAGGCCCTGCGGGACCTGGCGCAGTTCCGCAGGGTTTGTAAGACGGAGTTCTTCCGCCAGGCCTTTGCATAGGAGCAGCCGCCGCTATTGTACCACCACTGAGCTGCCATCTTCGACAGTGGATTAGACCTAGAGGTGAGCCGGGCCTGGGAAGACGCCTAGATGACCGAAGAACATATGCTGTCAGGTTAGGTTGACAAATGGAACCCATCTTGGACTATAAGACTTAACATCAAGAGCACTGCACTTTATTTAATGATTGTTTTTATGTTGTTTTAACTGTCTGTTATGACATTTGCCTCTGTTGTCGGCTGCCCTGAGCCCATTTGGGGAGGGCAGAATATAAATCTAAAAAATAAATAAATAAATAAATAAATAATAAGCCGCTCTGAGACTCCTTTGGGTAGTGAAGGGTGGGGTATAAATCCAGTCTCCTCCTCCTCCTCCTCTTCTTCTTCTTGATTCTACACAGATCTAGGGGTTGGCAACCCTAGTAAAGGTAAAGGTTCCCTTGCTCAAAAGCCAGTTGAATCCGACTCTAGGGTTGCGGTGCTCATCTCCGTTTCAAAGCCGAAGAGCCAGCGCTGTCTGAAGACGTTTCCATGGTCATGTGGCCGGCATGACTAAACACCAAGGCACACAGAACGCTGTTACCTTCCCACCAAAGTAGTACCTATTTATCTACCTGTAATTTCTTGCTTTCGAACTGCTAGGTTGGCAGGAGCTGGAACTAGAGACAGGAGCTCACACTGTCATGTGGCACTCGGGTCTCGAACTGCTGAACTACTGACCTTCCACAGCCTGCAGTTCAGCATCTTAACCATACTATTTACTTTTTCATAGAAAAGAGCAAGAGTCCAGTGGCGCCTTACTTGTAGCAGGGAATAAGCTTTCGTGAGTCCCTGCTCACTTCTTCTGATACCTTTCATTTCATGGTATCTGAAGAAGTGAGACGTGACTCACAAAAGCGCATACCCTGCCACAAATGTTGTTAGTCTTTAAGGTGCTTCTGGACTAACATGGCTACCCATCTTGATCTACTTTTTCATAATGATTCAAAGCCTTTATCTAGCACATCTCAGATGTTCAAAGTATTTTACATACACTAATACAATGAGCTCAGTAGGACAGATTATTATTATACTTTATATATTATTATTATTTCTAGAAGGGAGGGGGCTGGGTGAATAGTGTTTGACACCACCTAAACATTTCATAACTTATAAGTTCCGTGCGCCTTGGTGTTTAGTCATGCCGGCCACATGACCACGGAAATGTCTTCGGACAGCGCTGGCTCTTCGGCTTTGAAACGGAGATGAGCACCGCAACCCTAGAGTCGGATTCAACTGACTTTCAAGCAAGGGAACCTTTACCTTTACTTTATATGTACAATAAGTTTTGTATGAACTCACTCGTTTAAGATTTGAACCAAGCACTTTCAGGCCCAGATATTTCACAGCTACTCTACTACCTCAATTAGGTTATGGTGAATTCTAAGGTGATGATGCTAAATACTAAATTGCCCTATGAACTTCATTTTACTATCCAGTTCATTTTGACAAATGGCTGTAACATCAAGGAAAAACTGATCATTTTCATTTCATAGATGAGCTGCCTAGAAGAGCTTTCTGAATGGGGCATAAAAGAACAACTGTCATGCTTTTGGTCCATAAAAGTTATTCTGCATAAGCAGGCCAGTATTGCATTCCATTATATTCTGTTCTAGTGTACTATTACATTAAACTGTCATTAGGCTTGAAGCGTCATTTGGATTGCTCCAATCTCCTCTCCACACTTTCAAAGATGCTTTCTTGTCTTCAGGTATATTCAGAAACTTTACAACTTTCTCATGTACCCTTAATTAAAATGCTGTTTAGTGCTCCTCACAGATCATTAATAAAGATGCTCAAAGACACTTGACTGAACACTTATCATTGTGGCATTGTATTGGAATCTGTCTCACAACACAGTGCTTTTCAATATATCGCCTGCAGAGAAACTAATCTGTATGTAGCTGCAAATAAATTTAGCTTCCCCAGGGCAAACCCAATTATGACCTCATATCCAAAATGTCATGTAAATGAACTAAGTCATTTAAAATTCCACCCATCCTTGATAGAAATGTTTTCCGAATGCACTTCAAACATATAGAATGCCTCCATAGATAAAAGCAAATATGATGGCATTCCATATATCCTAAAGTCTATGAGGTACAAACTATCCATACACTTAGGGCCAATTCATGCTTTATGCAAAAATTTGATATCATTTCAAGATTATAGCAAATTATTCAGGATGGTGAAAACCATACTGGATTGTGAAGATCTGCAGAAGAATCTCACTAAAATGGGTAAATGGGCAACAAAAAGTTTAACATAAGAAAATAAGAGAAGTCAATGTTGGATCAGGCCAACGGCCCATCCAGTCCAACACTGCCCACGAGTTCTTGTATTGTGAGAAAGGGAGAAAAGTACCTGCTCTATCCCATGCATAATCTTATAAACCTTGATCATGTCACCCCTCAGCCGTTGTTTCCCCAAGATAAAGAGCCCCAAGCGCTTTAACCTTTCTTCATTGGAAAAGTGTTCCAACCCTTTTATCATTCTAGTTGCCCGTTCCTGCACTTTTTCCAAAGCTATAATATCCTTTTTAAGGTGTGGTGACCAGAACTGTACACAGTATTCCAAATGAGGTCGCACCATTGATTTATATAGGGGCATTATGATATTGGCTGATCTGTTTTCAATACCCTTCCTAATAATCCCCAACATAGTATTGGCCTTTTTTATTGCAGTCACACACTGTCTCGACATTTTCAGTGAGTTATCTACTACAACTCCAAGATCTCTCTCTTGGTCAGTCTCTGCCAGTTCAGACCCCATCATCGTGTATTTATAGTTAGGAGTTTTGGCTCCCATGTGCATCACTTTGCACTTGGCCACTTTGAACCCCATTTGCCACGTTGACGCCCACTAGCCCATTCTCGACAGATCCCTTTGGAGTGCCTCACAATTCTCCCTGGTTTTCACCACCCTGAACAACTTCGTATCATCTGCAAATTTAGCCACTTCACTGCTTACCACCCTCCACTACTAGGTGATGAACATTGGAATAAAAATCCCAAGTATAAATATATGTTGATGGGTTCTGTACTGATTGAGACCAAGACTGAAAAAGATCTTATACTTGTAGGAAAAAGCTCAATGAAAAAGCTGACTCAGTGTGTGGCAGCAGTACAAAAGGCAAACTCCATGCTGGAATTAGCAAAGAGACTGAAGATAAAATGGGCAATATTGTAATGCCCTTTCATAAAGCTATGGTGAGGCCTCATTTGGAATCCTGTACATAGTTCTTGTCACTGTATCACAAAAACAATATTGCAGAGCTGGAAAAGTACAAAAGAGGGCAACCAAGTTGGAATTCAGCTTAGGAAAGCTAATCTATTGGCCAAAAAGAAAAAGAGCTCAGCTTTGTCAAAGTCCGTTTCCTGGATCAAAATAATCGCAAGAGTTATTTTCCTCCCTCCCTCCCTCTCTCCCTCTTACTTTGTGGTGGTTCTGGCACTGGCTGAGTGTTGATGGGATTAGTCCAGGGTGAGTCAACAGATTTTTGGGAGACCCATTGTTTTAAATTATGCATCTCTCTGGGGCATGTCTCTTGAGAAACCTGTATAAGGGCCAAGAAGCGACAGTTAGAACGGGATATGGAACAACTGATTGGTTCAGCATAGGAAAAGGAGTACGACCAGGATGTATATTGTCGCCTTGTTTATTTAATATATATGCAGAGTACATCATGCGAAATGCTGGCCTGGATGAATCACAAGCGGGAATTAAGATTTCTGTGGAAAAGATCAACAACCTCAGATATGCAGATGATACCACTCTAATGGCAGAAAGTGAAGAGGACCTAAAGAGCCTCTTGCTCAAGGTAAAAGAGGAGAGCGCAAAAGTGGGCTTGAAGCTCAACATCAAAAAAACTAAGATCATGGCATCCGGCCCCATCACTCCTTGGCAAATAGAAGGGGAAGTCGTGGAAGTAGTGACAGACTTCACGTTCCTGGGATCCCAGATCACCGCAGACTGTGACAGCAGCCATGAAATAAAAAGACGCCTGCTCCTTGGGAGGAAAGCGATGGTGAACCTAAAAAGCATGATAAAAAGTAGAGACATCACCCTGCCAACAAAAGTCTGCATGGTCAAAGCAATGGTATTCCCAGTAGTCATCTATGGCTGTGAGAGTTGGACTATAAGGAAGGCCGAGCGCCGAAGAATAGATTCTTTTGAACTATGGTGCTGGAGAAGACTCTTGAGAGTCCCTTGGACTGCAAGAAGAACAAATCAGTCAATCCTCAAAGAAATCAACCCTGACTGTTCCCTGGAAGGCCAGATAATGAAACTGAAGCTCAAATACTTTGGCCACCAAATGAGAAGGGAGCACTCACTGGAGAAGACCCTGATGCTGGGAAAGATTGAAGGTCAAAGAAGACGGGGACAGCAAAGGATGAGATGGTTAGACAGTGTCATCGATGCAACGAACATGAAATTGAGCCAACTTCAGAGGAAGGCGGAAGACAGGAGGGCCAGGCGGGAGCTGGTCCATGGGGTCGCGAAGAGTCGGACTCGACTGTGCGACTGAACAACAACAAACCATTTTGAATGTGTTTTATCTGCAAAATTAACTATATGTAGGAGGCAGTAGATAGCCGCTGTTACTCACACTTCTGAACTACTTGCCCAGGCTTGTTCCTGACTGGCATCCATTTTGTGTCATTTTGGGCCAGACAGTGTCTTGCACTTATGAATTTTGGGGGACATTTTAAGAAGGGTGTTTATGATTATTCTGTCTATAAACTGCCTCTCTTGGAGAGGAGGGGTCTGACTGATAACACACATGTTGCATTACTCATGCCTGATAATATGATATTACTATTTGTATTAAGCACCCCACTTACAAGAATGCATTTTAACATTTCCCTTATCTTTACTTTACACCTTGCTGAATCATGTTACCCTCCACTGTGCCATATTACATGCTGTCATATATCCATTAGTAAAGGTAAAGGTAAAGGTTTCCCTTGCTCGAAAGCCAGTCGAATCCAACTCTAGGGTTGCGGTGCTCATCTCTGTTTCAAAGCCGAAGAGCCAGCGCTGTCCGAAGACATTTCCGTGGTCATGTGGCCGGCATCACTAAACACCAAGGCGCACGGAACGCTGTTACCTTCCCACCGAAGTGGTACCAATTTATCTACTTGCAATTTCTTGCTTTCGAACTGCTAGGTTGGCAGGAGCTGGAACTAGAGACGGGAGCTCACTCCGGCTTGCGGCACCCGGGTCTCGAACTGCTGACCTACTGACCTTCCACAGCCTGCAGTTCAGCGTCTTAACCACTTGAGCCACCGCAGCTCCCAAATATCCATTAGGGATACACAAATGGCCACTGGTTTGGATCATATTCTACTCACCAGTCACGAGCAGGGAGCTTGATTTTTGGCAAGCAGTTAGCTGCTTATAAGCAGCTCAATCCTGTTTATTGGGTTACTTGTCATGTTAACAGTATATTACAATAGAGCAGTATTTCAGGCATAAACATTCTGACACAGTCTGATGGGAGTCCAGATTCCCCACCCCCACAGACATTGCTGCATACTGCTTAGGAGCCACTCACATAAGTAGTGAACAAATCAGTAAGCCAATATTATAACAATTTTTTGTTTTTTGTTTTTAAGTCTTACCATTTGGTGTTTAAGTCCATGTTATTGAGGTTATTTAGGAAATGCACATTTTCATATAGGCTTCTGGGAGTCAAATTCCCATCCCTGTTTATTTAATTGCCTGACCAAACCATCTATGACCCCGATGTAGCACTGGTGTCATTTACTATGCAGACGCAGAAGCTTCCACAAAGCAGAAGAAAATGAAACCCTGCCACAGCAGCTACTGCCCTTCCACAAAACTGTCCAACAGTTGTTCAGCTTGGATGGTGGTAAGACATGGACATCCAAGACCTGTCTCACATGTGACCACAGATGTCAAGCTTGCTGAACACATTTGCCATGAAACTTGTGGCATTCTTAATGTTATTTACTTTATTTATAGTCCACCTTTCTCCCTGAGACTCAAGGCAGATAATACCATCTTCTCAGTCTCCTTCATCTATTTAAAGTCTCCCATATCTAGGGATGGTTACAAAGTTATCATCCCTACTGTTTTGACCTCCCAGTCCCCATTTAAATTTTGCTTCTTCCTTGTATGACTTGAACCTCTGAGTATTTTTATGCCAATGTTTGTTTCCTCACACAGTATTTTCATGTAAAATATATGCATTCTTCAAAGCCGCCCTGAGCCTGCTCGCGGGGAGGGCGGGGTATAAATCAAAATAAAAATAAATAAATAAATAATCTATGCATCAATAAGTTAGCATTATACAATGTAAATATATTCCATGTGTACAAGATACATATTGTACATATAGTTGCCACGGACATTGTCTGCTAAAAACTGTATCACATGCATATATGATATAAACGAATCTATAAGGCAGAGAACTGAAACTCCTTGATGCAAAGATAAGCAAATATTTAAAAGAAGCCAGGCAGGGAAAGTTCACGTCCCTATCTGTGGCCTATGAGTGCTCATGCCAAATAAACCAGTTCTCCTTTAAAGTCCCACAGTGCTTTTAGAGACAGGTTGCTTTCAGCATTTATCAGCCACCACAGATCATTGCCTCTTATCATGACAAGCAGTTCCCCAACAATGATGGATACCGAGCCTATCACATGAATGCCGATCATATACACCTTTTGCGACCTTCTCTTCCATAGGGATGAATCTATAAACTTAAATCTGTCAAGGTGCTGAGCAAACATTCCTGATGCAGTGAGGCAGTTGAATACAGGCTTAACACTGAGCAGGAAATAGCATTTTCAATTCTGATTGTCTGATGAGAAAAACAAGTGCCAGCACTCAGGCTTTTTAAAAAAAATCTTTTTATTTTCCTGCGACAGACTTTTGAATAGCTCCAATGGTTGAGAGAACACTGTATGTCAGTTGGCTGAAAATGAATGATTCAGGGGGAAATGAAAAACCTGAAGAGCCATCTTCAATGTACTATTGCAGAAATGTCTTCAAAACACAGGAATGTGGATCTAGACAAAGGAAATTATAAGGAAAAGAATCTTAAACCATATAGTGCCCCACGATTTTATTACATTTGTGGCAACTTCTGGACAAAAGGAGGGACTACATTCCTATAAAATTACATGTACATCTACAAGATATAGCAACATTCATTAATTTGGATGATTTAGTAGAAATACAGTGCCATCCTAAGCAGAGTTACATCCTTCTAAGCCCATTGACTGTAATAGCCTTAGAAGAGTGTAACTCTGTCTTTTCTTTTGTAATATAACCTTCTGGAGAAAATTTCTTGAAAAAGGGTCTCAATCAATGTTCCCTCTCAGCTGTGGAGTCTCGTGAGCAAAAATTCTATTTTGTGAGCTACTAGCATTAAAGTTGTGAGCGAGCGATTTGGCTACTGCATAAATTACTTTGCTCTGGAGCCATCCTTCCTGAGCTAAGACAAAAACATGTGAGCCGGAGGCTAAAAAACTGTGAGCTGACTCACACTAACTCAGCTTAGAGGGAACACTGGTCTCAATAAAGAGCTTTTGTGAGAAGGGAGCACTCACTGGAGAAGACCCTAATGCTGGGAAAGATTGAAGGTCAAAGAAGACGGGGACGGCAAAGGATGAGATGGTTAGACAGTGTCATAGATGCAGTGAACATGAAATTGAGCAAACTTCAGAGGACGGCGGAAGACAGGAGGGCCTGGCGGGATCTGGTCCATGGGGTCGCGAAGAGTCGGACTTGACTGTGCGACTGAACAACAACAACAAGACCCTCTGAGTACTTTCCACTTCTTTAGGAACAAATATTATCTGTTTCTGTTTTATACAGAAATGACTATTAAGAATCACTGTCAAAGTCAGTTGGTGGCCAGTTTCCAACAGAGGCAACATAAGGAAGTATTTCTACAGGAAATTAATAGCAAGGAGTTAAAAGGTATTGCGACTGGCAGGACCATTTCCAGGTGCTGGGAGGCCTTCAATGAAATGTTTGCTGGTTTCCACCCTTCATGTGTCCTCCCACCAATACTTCCCAGGGCTTTCCATAGCACAATCCTACCTGCAAAGCACAGCATCCACCATTGTCACTTTCTCCAGAGGACAAGACAACATGTACTCACAGCTGATGGGAACAAATGCCATCCTCAGTCAAAGCTAACCACCCTGTCAGTAGTGGCTGCCTGCATTATCCATGGATGTGTCAGTTAATGCATCCACCTGCCCTTTCCATAGCCAGTTAGGGTTGTCAATTCCAGGTTGGAAAATTCCTCAAGATTTGGTGGTGAAGCCTGGAGAGGGTGGGTTTTGGAGAGGGGAGCTTCAGCAGGGTATAATGCCATAGAGTTCATCCTCCAAAGCAGCCATTTTTCTCCAGGTCTCTCAGTTTGTCTCCAATTTTCCCTCCCTTGAAAAAGAGGCAAAACCCATAATTCTCTTATATCAGATGTCAAGTCCCCAGTTAATACACTCTCCACAACACTATTGGCAGTGATGCTTTATTATTTATTTATTATTCACATTTCTATCCCACCCTCCCTGGAGGCTCAGGGTGGCTTACAGGGCATATTGCCAGATAAAACCATAAAACAATACAAAATATTAAATTACAACCCTATTTAAAACAGATTTTGATGCTCCTCTTAGCAAAATATCCAAACTCTACAAATTCTAAAATTTCTAAAAGCAAGATGGCTGTCCCTGACCATCCCGTTCTCGCCCATAGTGCAGCGACTAGATGTGCGTGCCCCATCCTGATGTCCATATATGGGGAATAGATGGTAACTAGTGCGGTGGTAGTGCACTAGTGGTGGTGGCTCCTATTCGAAAGCCTGGCGGAAGAGCTCCGTCTTGCAGGCCCTGCGGAACTGTGCTAGGTCCCGCAGAGCCCTGATCTCCTCTGGGAGCTCATTCCACCAGATAGGAGCCGCCACCGAGAACGCCCTATTCCTGGTAATGCTGAGTCTAATAGAACGGGGACCTGGGACATCCAATAGATGTTGGCTCCCCGACCGTAGTGCCCATGGGGGAACATTAGAGATATGCTTACATCAGGAACTTGAATTTTGTCAGGACTGAAGAAAGTGCGCGAAAAAGCTCAGGTTATAGGTAACACCAAATACAGCCTCCACCCCATGCACTCTTCAGCAGTCAGCCCCTAGTGTTACTATGGCAACCCTGACAGATATATGGTGCCTTATCTAAGGTAGCCTGGCAGGAATGTCTCCAAGGCCAAATCCCATGAGAACAGGCTGAGGAGCACAACTTAAGAAATGGTTATGGCCAGGGGTCATTTCCTGCTGGAGCGCACTGGAACAGCGCTCCAGCAGTAAGGAGCCAAGCAAACCCCGCCCCCAGTTCCCAGCAGCCCTCAGGAGCAAGAAGCTGAAGCAGCAAGGCAAGTTGGTGGGGCCTCCACATGCCTTTCCCAGCCCGCCTACCTAGACAGACGGGCTGGGAAAGGCCTGCAGAGCCCCCCACCTTTCCCACCCCCCACTTTTCCCAGGCCCCCCTGCTTTTCCCACCCCCCACTTTTTCCAGGCCCCCCTGCTTTTCCCACCCCCCACCTCGGTGTATGGGCCGGGAAAGGCCCACAGAGCCCCCCCCACCTTGATCGAGGGTGCGTGGGTGGGCTGTGGCTGCTCAGGGCGCCCGCGGCCTGGCTGGTGCAGGGCTGTGGTGGCTTCATCAGGGGGTGGGGAGCGAGGGGTGGCGGAGGCTTCATTGGAGGGTGGGAGAGCCTCCCCCCCTCCCCATCTCTTTGCCCACTTCCTTTATTTCCCTCTTTCTCTCCTTCTTTCCTTCTCTCTCTTTCTTTCCCTCTTTCCCCCCGCGTTCCTTCTCTTTCTTTCTTTCTTTCTTTCTTTCTTTCTTTCTTTCTTTCTTTCTTTCTTTCTTTCTTTCCCTCTTTTTTTTCTTCTCTCATAAGATGTATGTGAACTAAATGTAACAAGTACAGATTTCAGCTTCTGAAATTTCTATTCTGTTTCTATTCTTTTCCTTTCTTTAATCTTTACCTGTGAAATTAATTTTAAAAATATTTAAATAAAAAAGACCAAGTTTTATTCAGGTACAAGCTCTTCCTCCTCTGTGAGGACAGATCTGCACGCCCCCCCCCCCCCAATAGCTAGCAATCCAAAACAGTCCAGTGGAGCCTGAGCGGTAGGTGTTGCCTTCCAACACACTTCTGGTGATGTCAGGGGGTGTGGCATATGCAAATAAGTTATGCTTATGATATATGCTAATGAGCTCCTGCACCTCTTTTTCTACAAAATGACCCCTGGTTATGGCTACTACAAGCATGCACTCTCAAGACATGCACTCTGTAGTATAGATGATATTATAAAGGTTTTTTCCCTTTTTGATTATTCATATTTCTCTGGTTTTATAGATTTATTCTTAAAAAGATTTTATTAGGATGTAATGAAGGCCTGTTATATAGAAGGCCTTTCTTTGTAGGTCAGGGTGTTTTTCCAGCTGATGTTAGCAGACAAGACAATAGCATTCTTTTGGTACAGAAGAAGGTATAAGGTTCATGGTTTTTAATTGTTTAGGTTACAACTTTGACTGGGAATTTATTTGTACAACACTCCCCTCAGGAATTCCCTCCCCCCAAATCCATGGCAAGGAGAGCAGTGAAGCAAAGCGAAGTGAAGCAAAACTGAAACCTTGACATCAGAATAACAAACACATTCCAAAAGACAATGCTCCAATGTATCAATTCACCCCATGGAGACAAGAATAATCTATTTGAGTATGGAAGCTTCTTATAGCAATCATCCGTTATCTGAATAGGTGTCATGTTTAATCTAGCTAACATAAACATTCTTCTATTTCATGGGATGGTTAAATATTTTAAATATTCAGGAAAGGCCCTTAGATATGATAAACGTAAATTCTGCATGCTTGGTCAAAAGAGCTCAAGAAATCCAATTCAAAGAAGCGGCTCAAAATCAACAACTGAGCAACTTCCATAACCAATGACCTCGGGTCCTTGACCTGAATTCCCAAAAAGAGGAACTTAGATTCAATCAATTCTCTCCAAGGAGTGACATAAAAGTCCTCCCTCAGCAAGGAAAAAACAACCAGTCTTATCGAACACAAAGACCCCCTTCAACCACATGAGAAATGCAGCAGCCCAGGCTCCTGCTTCCAGAGAATGAACTCCCAGTCCTAATCACAGAGTAGTTCCTGCTACATAATCTGTGATTCTAGTGATCTTATGTACAAATTTTATTAAGGTGTAATCTAGTGATTCCTGGCTAGCCTCTATCCATATTGGAGCTCTGTATATCATCTGTGTTACTACCTTAGAGTTGAATATCACAAGTGCTGCAGGAAGGTATTGCCCACCCTTGCTAAAAGAGAATCAAATTATAGCCTTAGTGGATATCCAAGCCTTTTTTTCACACATTTTCAAGATGGACCTTCCATGACAGATTTGACTGGAAATTAGATTCTGTTCTTTCTTCTAAAATTGAATTTCTACAGTCAAAATTTTTCCATGCCATTGTCAACTGCCTAGCTGGATTTCAAATTCCAACTTATATTTAGAGGCTGGTCGTGGTTCCATTTCCTTGTTAGCATGGAAAGACAGTAGATGAAAGGCTCTTAACCTTGCAAATTCCCCATCCAAGTTTTCCTTCAGATCTCACTCTAGTTATGAATAAGATACTAACTTAGAACAAAGGGGCCATCTTGAGTTATGTAGTGATGCCAAAAGGAAATATGCACCCTCTTTCTGGGGACTGAGCACCCCATTTTTTCCAGTGCTTCTAGATTATTTTAACTTCTTAACTATTCCAACCTTTCAAAGACTTTTCTTCATTGACAGACCTCTTAATGAATTCTTCAGCAGATTCTCAGACTGATTGAACAGAGAGCCTGCCTGTGTGTAAATGTGAAGACAGAAACACCCATTTTTATTTAGTTGTGAATTATATTCTTCTATACGATCTTTTATTTCTCCATTGATTTTAATCTTTCCAGTATGTTCATATCATTACCATTTATTATATTTGCTGTCCGGCAAATATCCGTAGCTTGTTATTTAACTGCTGCCTTGAAAATGCATCCAAAGGTATAATTAATTCACACCTCAATGCTTATTTGCATACAGGTCTGAGTCGACAATACTCACCTTGATTGACTGAAGTGGTGACTCCAAACTAAGATGGCGGAGGAGAACGACAGCTAGCTGATACGCTCCGCAAGTTTTAAAATATTTACTTGTTTTTACTGTTTTAAAGATGCTTGAAGTGGCTGGATATATCTGTCTGCTTTATTATTTTCGGAGACGTGAAGAGGAAAATGTTATCTGGCTTTTAACTCTCTGGTTTTGGAGATAGGAACCTCGCTGCAGCCTTCAGTGAGCAAACAGCAAGTGGTTTTAATTTTTTTTCTACTTTGCCTCCCTTTGAGTATTTTATTTGGCCTCTCAACTTTAAACAGAAGTGACTTTTTATCCTTAGAGAGAGAGAGAGAGAGAGAGAGAGAGAGAGAGAGAGAGAGATAAAAGAGTGTTTTCCTTTAGTAAGCGCCGGAGATATTCACGGGAGGTTCTCTTGTTAGATAAGCAAAATGGATGCAAAGTAGAGCA
Source organism: Gekko japonicus (assembly GCF_001447785.1). NCBI lineage: Eukaryota > Metazoa > Chordata > Lepidosauria > Squamata > Gekkonidae > Gekko > Gekko japonicus. The sequence continues at coordinate 430,987 of NW_015159725.1, read as the reverse complement.
ACAATCCAACTATTTAACACTCGGCTTTTTAATTATTCTGCAAGCGCCACTTATCTCCAAATCCTATTGAATACCATCCTCTGTATCCCCTGTATGCTACTACCTTCAGCCAACACCTTTACAAGATAGTAACTCCACAAGGCTACAACTGGGAAATTGTATGTAATCCCTTGGTAACTACACAGCACCTGGAATGAGGCAAATTAAGAGGTCTCGAGACCCAGAGGACTCAACTACACCTCCCAACTGTAAACAGAAAAACATAGAAGATTTTTTTTAAGCAAAGAATGAAGCTGTTTACACCAATTGCTATGCCCTGTTAGCTGATACTTCCAACTTCGAGGAAATTCCTGCAGAAGCTGAAAACATGCAGCAGACAAAAAGATCAGCAGAGGCCGCAACAGTAGTGGGAGCGGAGGGAGCAGCCAGTATTGCAACTGTTTTTTGCCACCTGACAGCTAAAACAGTGGGCGATATCTTTGGACTGTTAAAACAAATATTTACAAAATTGGAGTATTTCGAACATATCACAAAGACTGTGACCGAAACAATAAGACTGATCAATGGAAATCTCTCTAGGCAAGACCACGGAAGTCCAGACTGGGTTTTGAAACAACCTAAAGAAAACAAGGAGCAGTACAAACTGGTCCTACAGCTGCAAAAGGTATGCCTAACAATCTGCAGATATAAAGGACAGCTGCCTAATTGGAAGTTGAAGGAGCAAGTTGTCTCTCATTTAAGATCTCTGTTCCCGGAAATACAACCTTCAATAGACATAGTTTCAACTGAAACACTAAGTGGCTCAAATCAAGTACAGAGAGTGCTGCTGACGTTTAGAACTCCTAAAATACCCACAATGCTCCTCCGACGGAGATCCTTTTTTGGTAGCAAAGGGATCTTCCCAGCAAGAGTTTTTAGAAACACCTGCGTGTTCACTCTATTTCCGACATTGCAGAAATTTAGAACCCCAACAGATACTAGTGAATGTGGTATGGAGGACTTAACATCGAGAGCCAGACCAACTCCATTTCCTGATGAAGAAGCAACAACCGCTCCAAACAAAGATTTCCAAGATGCTAAAGAAGGCGAAGCAGGAAACTACTACCTAAATAACTCATTGGAAGATCTAATTAACTCCTTCCCTGGTCTTCCAGTGGCTGAACAACTAGCCATTATAGCAAGAATGGACTGGATGTGCATCCAGCTTCGAAGCTTAAAGGAATCTTCATCAGCTTTCATCCTACAAAAGGCACAAGTGAACGATTCTCTTCCACCCCATTCCTCAGTGATGCCATCAGTACCACCTAGCAAGCATATAACAAAGTGCGCTGAAAAGTACTGGGTTCGCCACATGGAGGACTCGGACGACAACATGCGTTTGCACACGTTTATTGTACTTAACATCCAACTAATTAAAATGGCCCTGCAAGGCCAACTATATACACACCCACCCAGCACACCCTTAATCCCATTGGAGGGTTTGAATTTCCCGCCAAAGCGGCTATTAGTTGGTGCCCGGGGAACTAGGATCCTATGTTCCTATTGTTCAGGGGAGCTAACCTCCTGTCTGTGCCGTGGACCCTAGTCGCGGGCCGCGTACATATCATGCGCTACCCACGATGAGCCAGCTCCCACAACTTGGATTTTGGAGCGAGATCAGGAAAGTAAGTCCAGTCACTGTCCTACTCCATTTTACAATGATTCATCCAAGGAAGTAAAATCTCCCAGAATGGGTGCAGCATCAGCATGCAATTTCCTCAGGTCACTCGAACTTCTAGAAGGAGGAATGTATGAGGAGGAATTAGACTTGAGGTCCAATAAAGTCATCTCATTTGCACAATGTCAGTCTAGGAACAATAAATCTCTTGCTACAGAAATTGCTGAAGCAGAAAACAATTTATTACACCAGCCTGCAGCTTCAACACTATCCCCCTTATTACCTTCCTACCCAGAAATGGATTTCATGGAGGTGGAACAGAACCCTTTACAGCAGATGCCACTCCTCCCTCTTCCATCAACTTCAGCCCTGTCACTCTTCAATCTATTCTCTGGGGAAAATGATCCCCCATACAGTTTTGAGGATGAGCAAAGAATGACAACTGCTAGTCCAGGGATGAATGGCAAAATCACTAATATACAAGAGTATGTAAAATCGCCAGGTCCTCACAGTAAGAAGATGCAACAGGAACACATGAAAGTTGTGGGTAACAGATGTATTTTTAAGGACACGGAGAATATTTTAGATATTATTGAAACATCAAAGTGACAATCAGTTTCCTTCCTCTCTTGGAACATTGCAGGCTGGCTCAATAAAACTCAGGATAGGTCCCTCTTGTCCACAACAATCAGCAAAGGCTGTTACTAAATGTTCCAGCCCTACAGGTGTTCTGGTGCACAAAACAGTGTCATCAGCATAACACAGGTGCATATGAATTAACTTTATTCAAAGAGGTCACAATATCAAATACATATACATTAAACAGCATAGGTGCCAACAACCATCCGTGTCTAACCCCTTTACATATTGGGAAGGCCCTTGAAAGATGACTGTCCTGGGTACACCTCACCTGTGCTGAAGTAGATTTGTATAACTAATAAGTCACCCAAAGTAATTTAGCATCTACAGCCATTATTTCCAATTTTTCCCGCAGTCGTCCAGACGGGATTGAATCAAATGCTGCCTGAAGATCTACAAAGGCAACATATAAACGACCATTTGAATAAGAAATATGTTTCCTTACTAGATTATAGAGAACTACACAATGATCTATTGCAGAGCTCCAGGCCATAAAACCCACCAATTAACCTTTTCTCAATAACCCATTCTTTAAGCATGTGATTTCCCAGTTACCTAGAGAAGACTAATTGGTCCATCTGTTTCCCTTTTAATAGACTGGAACAATTATAGCCTTTCTCTAGATATCAGGAATTTTACCTGCTTGGTTAACTACTGTGA
>NW_015159725.1:369195-427976 GCF_001447785.1 Gekko japonicus | reverse complement strand
AGAATCCGGGGTTTTTCCGACCTTCATTTTCCTAATCAGAGGCCTCAGTTCTTCACTGGTAACTGGATGCCAAGAGGGTAGTTTATTCTCAATAACAGGGATACCTCTGTTGACATACAAACATCAAACAAATTTATAAAATGGTGCTCCCACTTTGGGATACAAAAAGGCACAACATTTCTAGAGTCTGTTGAAGACAATACCAACTTCCAGTATTCCTTTGTGTTATTACTCTCCCAGGCCCACATCAAGGAACTCAAAGCCTTCCTAATGGCCTCGTGTTTTTTGCATCAGCACAAAGATTTTAAATCCTGCTTAAGTTGAAATAAGATCATAGGGAGCCTTGGGTGCTGATATTTCCTGCATTCTCTATAGGTTCGGTATAATAGCTTTTTCAAATACTGATGGCATTTTACACAAACAGTAACAAGTATTATTGTTTTCTCTTTTTCTGTGTTTACTGTTTTCATCATGCACTGAGCACTTTCACCTCCTATTGTTCCAAAAAGCGGAGCCCCCTGGTGCAACCAGGGTTGCAGTCAAGAAACAGAAAACAAGTAAGGCACAACTGTCAAGTCCAGAGAGGATTGCCAAACCTAAGTAGTTATTACTGTTTCTGTAGGCAGCTGTTATTCTGTAATAAACAAATCAAAGTTAAAAGGCTGGAAAAATTAAACAGTAGCCTGTGCCAAGTGTTTCCAAATATTTCATTTCATCAACATAGCAGGCATTTGTATTGAAAACAACACGCTGAGAATGCTGAAGATGTGAAATCCTGAGCACAGATCACCCTGTGACTCTTGGAAACAGTGGTCTTTCTAATTAAGTAATGAACCCTTGCCAAGTTTCTCAATGGATAAGTAGCATGCTCCTCACTTAAATCACCCGTTTTAATAATTGATCTAGAGTGGATTGACCTGGTGCAGAATGCGGTGCCTTGCTCTGCTCTAATTAGACAATATCAGGAACTTATTTTTAATGAACCCTGGGAAGAACTGTGGGCAAATAATCTCACAAAATCAAACCAGCAGCAATTTCTCTGAACTGCTGTTGCCCTAGCAATGCTGTTCACTGTCACATTATTTTGATACTGCTGTTTATTAATACAAATGTATGGGCATGGATTGCCAGTGATGTACAAACGGCTCTCGTGCGTCAGAGACTTCAAGAAAAAAAGCCTGACCTTAGCCATATCAATAAACAAGTCAGTGTATTTCCTTCGAAGTCAAGTTGCTGTGACAGGAAGGGGATCTAGAAAGCTAATACCTGGAATAAAATTTTGTTGGTCTTAAAAATGCCACTGTATGCAAACTTTGTTCATTCAGCTGTGGTGGCACACTTTCTCAGAAGGACCATCCAACCATTTCTCTTTCAGGAAGAGACACTGAACTGAATTCAAGTGATACATCTACTTTCATGCCCCTAAACACCGTAAATCAGAGTGATATCTGGGTAGTTTTTTCCACTGCCAAAAGTGGCTGTAACTAGTCCTGTTAATAGTCGTGATAGTCTGACCCACAATCAAACAGTCATAAGACTTATCAAGAATGCTGTTTATGTATTGCAATCTAAAGCACTATAACATGATACACAACGTCGTCTCCGGATTACATAACAACGTTTCAAAAAATGAATCTTCTTCAGGAGATATTATAGTGGTGCCAAAGCTCTCAGTTTCATAAATGTTAGACAACAAGTCTTAAGAATATTAAATTCAGATAGGACACTGATCTCAATTAACATTCAGGCTCAAAATATGCTGCTATGTTTCTACTGGATCCTGGGCGTCTCTCGAGAGCTTTGGCACCACTATTGCAATACATAAACAGCATTCTTTATAAGTCTTATGACTGTTTGATTGTGGGTCACACTATCACGACTGTTGGCTTTATACTTGTTTAACTGATTGGGTCATGTGTGTCCAGATTTTTTTGTAACTTGTCCTGTACATTACCTAATAGTTCTGCCCTTCCTGAATTTACCTGCCCTGAGAGAGAGAAAAGAGAAGTGAGGGGCTCGCCTTTGCTTGTATTGGGGACCTAAATGGGACCTAGCAAGAACTCTCAGCATTGAAGTCAGCCTATTAAAATTCAGTAGAAAACAAGCAGGCAATGAATTCAACCAACAGAGTAAGTTTCATATATCTCTCAGGAGAAACATATCCAGTTTGAATAGTTCAAAATCATCAAGTACTGAATTAATTTAAACTCAGTAATAAGATACTGTTTAAATGGAAGTAGGGCTGGGTGAGCTGGTCTGCCAACTCAGCTGAATGTCATACTCATATTTGGGGCCTGCTTTTCGACATTATTTAGAACTTTCAGATCAGTATTTAGAACTCATACCATGAATCTTCTGAGCTGTCTTACCCATTTGATGCTCTCTGGTGGTTGTGTGTTGGTCAGGTAGTCAGTGATGAGCTAATCTAAATATACTGCCTGGAAGACTCTGTACACTGGGCATTTCCACCCAGGTTACTTTCCTCAGGTTCAGTGCTATTGAGAAGCAGTGGTTTGTTTCCTGTTTCCTCACAGCGTTGTGTTCCATTTGTACACCACCCAGGGTTTCCCCAGCTTGTCTCTGATGTTTCTCAAACCTAGTTTCATAAAAAAAAAAGTAAGTCTCTGTTTCCCTCAGTTGTGGAAATATAATGGGAAAAGCATATCTCTGAAACAAAATTTATTTTATTTACTTTTATTTGCTTTATTTATATCCCAGCTTTCTCCACAATGAGGACCCAAAGTGGCTTACATCATGCTCCTCTCCTCCATTGATCCTCACAACAACCCTGTGAGGTGAGGTTGAGAGTGTGTGACTGGCTCAAGGTCACCCAGCAAGATTACATGGCACTAATGAAGATTTGAACCAGGGTCTCCCAGATCCTAGTCCAACACTTTAACCACCACATCATGCTGGCTTTCAAGAAAAGAGGCTAGAGACTTATTCTTTTTTTTGTCATGAAGTATGGAAATTCAGAAAACCTCTTCCACATATTGTATAATGTTATATCAATATAATAAAATTCAATTGCCATTTTTAAATACTTGAAAAACCACAGTAACCCGGAAGAGGGGGCATGGCCGTTGATGGGGCTCTGGAGCAGGGAAACCTGCTACATGGAAGTTTCATTGCCACTTAGGCTTGCCAGGTCCCCCCAGGTAACCAGTGAGGGATTGGGGGACTTACCAGCAGCAGGGAGGAATCTAGCCTGGCATCATGGCAATGTCACTTCCAGTGCACACCAGAAGTGATGCCACCACATCCCTGATTACGTGGGATGCTCTGGGATTTGGGGCGGACTGTATGGTAGAGGCCATTTTTACCATAGAGTTTTTGCCCAAATACCAGAGTGTCCCACATAGCCACTGATGATATGTCACTTCTGGTGTGCACTGCAAGTGACATCACCAGCAGTGTCGCTGCCATGCTGGGCTAGGCCTCCATCCACAGCTGCTAACTCCCCCCACCAGCCAGTTGATTGGCAGCCCCATTTCCACTGTACTATATCAGCAGCTGCACCAGCAATGGGAAAACTACACAAGCCCATCCCTGTGTGGAAACCACTATTACCCCAGAGTGGAGAAATAGTTTGCTTCTGCAAAATGCAAAAACAGTGGCTTTTTTAGACGTAGTTGTTATAAAGTCATCTCATATACTGAATGTCTGTAAAACACATTTGCAATTATTGTACAACAAATTATATTTTTTTTGCTCCCACACTCTTATTTCTACTTATTTCAGGTGCAGGAATGTCAGTGCTTTAAATGGAAATATTAACAGTTCCTTAAATATTTGTTCAATATCAGGCATGATGGGGGGGGAGCCTTCCTATTATTCAGATCAGCCTACTATCATTTTCTAGGAAACTGCTGTATTAAAATGCATGCTTACTTTCATGATTTGATACAAATATGAAAAAGGCAGACTTAGAAGCAGGCATGAAAGGCTATAAACAGATTTCACATCAGAAGAGTTAAAGCCCAGCATGGGAGGAATATCAAAAAAAGAAATGAGTCTTGAATTTGTTAGTCCTGGAGTTTTGCTTGGTGGGATTTGTTGTCTCATGCAGTGCTGAGTTTTTGAAGCTGTTATTAGGATCAGCCCGGATGAAATACTGTGAATGTTGGCTTTTCTTGCATCCTTCCACATAAATTGAACAATGGAAAAATCAGTCCCCTAATGTGCTCACATTTTCTCTTGTGCTTTACTATGTTCCTAGTCCTTGGCCTTGCCACAAAATCCAAATGCTTAGACAGTGCCCAAAACAACCATGAACAACAAAAGGTACCAACATTTTTATGCAAGGGAAATCAATATGCTGTGAGAGGAGCAAGTGATAAGGAAACAAAGAAACAAGTTGTTAAATGTACAGATTTGCTCTCTCTCTCCAGACACCACTGAGAACAATCCATTGCAGGTGCAGCAAGGCAGCTAGCTTTACAGAAAATTGTGCCTGATTCAATTAAAACAATTCTTTCTTTGATTCTCACTATTTAAATGAATCCTTTAAACTAAAGCAGGCGGCCTTTTATTTTTTGCACTCACTAATACATTACAGGATCAGAATATTTCTGATTCGCAGTGGCTTCCAGTTTTTCCAACATACTATATGTTGTGTAGTGGGTTCGACGCATGAAAGATCACAGAGACGGTGTGATGATAAGCATGGTTTACTGAATACAACTAGAACAAAAAGTACAATGTCCTGGTGGCCCACTATATACAGACTCTAAAAGACACCCCTAGGTGCTATTGGCGGGTTTAAATGTCCCGCCAATGGTCCTATTGGTTCCCTAGGGAAGAGTCCAGGAGCCTCGTCCCTATTGTTCTTAGGACTTTAGCTCAAGCACATAACGCTGTCACCTAGTGGCGGTCAGCGGACATAACACTATAGGAAAACAGTAACATCAAATACATAATATGGGGAAACTGAGGTTCTAAGGCCCCACACCAGCTTCTGAAAGAGATCTAGGGGAAGACACTTACCAAGACTGGGTACAGTGGATGATTGAATTAGATAGCTAAAAGAGATCCATTTATAGATTTTTTAAATGTCACTTTGAGACATGTTAGATATATATGTATTTCTGGGAAGCATTGGCATGTATACAGTCAGCCCTGCATTCATTTCTGCAGCCCCTTCTCGCCCTTGGACAGAGGATAGCCATGTTGGTCTGCAGTAAAACAACTAGATTTGAATCCAGTAGCACCTTACACCCTGGAAATCTTGTTGGTCTCTGAGGTACTACTGGACTTGAATCTATGCAGGGGAGCATGCAGAGGAACAGCCATGTGAATTAGAGAGACAAGGAGATAAAAGCCAACCTTTTCATCAGTGAAGCTGCACTTGACAAACAAGGAGAAGCAATTTCATCCCCTTGTTCTGCCCCCACAAACTGTATGGGTGTGACTCCTCGTGGATCCCCCAGTTCACAAGTGACTACAGAAACAAAGAGGAATGCAGGAAAAGTCCTTATCCCATCATGCATAGAGTTTATGATTACTAATAGCCTGCCTACAACAGGCAAACTCACACCTCCACTCTTCATTGCCCACACTCTATCAGTGGAGCAGTGAGAGAAAAAGTGGGGGGAATGACATCATAGCCCCCTACAATCCTGTAGGAATTCTCTATGGTCTTTACTATAGGGATTGGGGAAATTTCTAGACTGCTGGGGGGGGGGTTCCCAGAACCCTGGTCTGGGCAGGTGATCCCCCAATTTTCAGGGCTTTTGCCCGCCACCAGGAAGCCCCACCCCCAAACAGCAACCACTCCCAGACCACCCGCCAAACTCCCCTGCCAGCCCAACGATTGCGCCTGGTAACCATAAGGGGGCTGTGATATCACTTCTGGGTGATTGCCTGGAATTGACAACATAACATCTGCAGCAGTCCTCGTTCCCTAGGCCCTACCTCCCTGAAGCTCCAGGTATTGGCAGGCACAGGCCTAGCAGCCCTAATGAAGTAGCAGCATTTAGACACCACCATACTTTTCAATGACAGGCTGAAGGCCTAGGAATAAGCGGGGGGGGGGATCAAATTAACTGTCCAGTAACCTTCACAGCAACTATTCTAGAAATCTTACACCCCTGGTTTTGCAAGGAATTACAGTTTGCAAGGAATTACAGCTGGGGATAATCTGGTGTTACTGGACTGAGAGTTCATTGTGGCAGCTGTCTTTAGCAACACGTCTTTCAGTACAGGGGTAGGCAGAAGGTAGATCATAATCTGTTGGTAGAGTCTGGGTTGGTCGTGGTAGATTTCCTTAAGTTCCTGACTTAGGAGCCACAGGGATTTCTTACAGCCCAGTGCTTCTCTGCTTTAATGTAGATCTCAGAATGAGCATTGTCCTCACTTCATCCCTTTCCCGGGAAGTCAAAGATCTGCAAAGGCTGCTCCCCATGCTATGACAACAAGGTTAGTTGGCCATAGTTTTCTTCTCCCCATAAGTCATAAATAAGTCATAAACAAGAATGCTGATTGAAAATTAATCTTTTGCTTCTCAGTGTTTCTCACCTGTAAAATGGCATAATAATTGTTGCATGTGACCATGTTTTTGTAGTATTTTTGGAATATGTTATAGTAACTCAGGTGTGAACCTCTACTTGTGCAGATAGATTCCCTCATGGTGATGCTGTAGATAATTGTCACTAGCATCCTGGTTCCAGCTAATGGATCCTAGAACCCTAACCCCACAAAAGTATAACCCTCAAGCCTGGAGTCTGCATAACCCTGTTGTACCAACAACCAGAGGTCATTTCGGGGGGGGACGCAGGGGAACACAGTTCCCCCGGGTGAGGTGCAGGGGGGAAGGGCACATGACGAAGCCCCGCCCCCTGCTTCCGGCCGCCCCGCTTCCAGCCCTCATTCAGCCAGGAGGAGGCTGGAGAAAAGGGAGGGTAAGTTGCTTCCTCCCGCCTCTCCCCACCCCTGCCTGCCTGGGGCCAGGGAGGGCCTTGGTGGGGCTTCCTCGCACTCCCGCTGGCCTTGCAGGTCCACCGCCGGGCCCCTGATGTCAGGGGGTGTGGCATATGCTAATAAGTTATGCTAATGAGTTCCCCTAGCTCTTTTTCTACGAAATGACCCCTGCCAACAACAATGACATATTCTTGCTAAATTTGCAGACCAGGACATGCTCCTAAACAAGAGTGGAACTTTTACTTAGGAAAAGGTGTCATTGTGAACAAATGGTTTTTTCCACTTCACATATTCTAGGCATTTAAAGTTATTATGTTTAGTTTTGATGACATGACACTCATTAAGAGCTGTAGATGATCAGCTCAGGTTCACTCAGATTTATGTTCTTCAAAAAAATAACTCTTCCCCTAGCATATTTCCTTTAGGAAACTAAGCTCTTTCTGTTTCTGCTAAAGTATATCAGATATGCATGCAGGTATTTAATAATCCTCTTATTGTGCATTAATTAAGCTTAAATTGGTTCTCAAATGCCACTTACTGTGGCTTAGCAGCTATATGATTTACATAATTTCAAATTACACAACCAATAAAGCACTAATTACAGTACTTTTCTACTATATCGGAATTTGCAATAAAATATCCAGTGCTCTAATTGGTATAGAATGGAATTAAGTCACACTAATTACAAGAAAAGAATTATACTGCAAAGCATTTGACTTGCAGTTGATGTAATATTGGCATGAGTGTTTCAACTTTTATTTTATAGCTATGCAGGTGTGATTAATTGCAAACAAATACAAAACTTACATTCTGTGGGCAATTTATGAACCTGTTGAAGTAAATGTCCACTTACACTGAAGAGACAAAGGAGGTTTATCTAGGGTGTCGGGATACCCTAGAACTCTCAGTATGTAAATATCTCTTATTTGGGTGCCTCATAATACTGCTGTATCAGCCCTGTCCATGATACCAGCTACTCATGTGCTGATCTGCAGCACAAATATTAACTGATAACATTTTAAAAGTCTGCTAAGGCTGTGATCCTATGCTTACTTGAGCATAAGCTTCTTTCATTGAAATCTGTGGAAATTACTTTTGAGCTAGCATAATTTAGTTGGATTGGAATCATTTTTTCATGCTTTTCATGGGAGACCAATGCCATAGAATAAAGAATGTGCTGGCACATATTAGATACACTGAAGAAAGGATTCAGGTGGGAAAGTTTAGGGCTAGACTAGGTGTCACATTAACTGTGTGGAGATAACATGAAGCATCAAACCAATAGTAGCTTTTCCATGCCACTTCTGTAACATGACTTATCATGACATTCCTTCAGACCACACATAGTCTCCATGCTAGAGAATTGGTCACTCGTGTCTTGTACAGAGAATAGATTACATCAGTTTGGAAATGACAGCACTGGCTACAAATTATAGGCCCAGTTCAAGGCTACTGGTTGTGGCCTTTAAAGGCCTGAATGGCCGGGGACTAGGGTTGCCAAATTGAGCCAACTTCAGAGGATGGCGGAAGACAGGAGGGCCTGGCGTGATCTGGTCCATGGGGTCACGAAAAGTCGGACTAGACTGTGTGACTGAACAACAACAAGGGTTACCAACTCTGGGTGGGAAATCCATGGAGATTTGAGAGGTGGAGCCTGAGCTTGAGGAGGACAGAGTTTGGGGAGGGGAGGGACCTCAGCAGGGTATAATGTCATAGACCCCACTCTCCAAGACAGGCACCGCACTTGCACAAAGAAGCTCTTTGCCTAGCCAGTATCACACTGAAATTGGACAGACTGGACAGACAGGACAACTGTCCAATATGTCAGGTTAAACAGTGTTTTTCTTAAGAATGTGTGTTTATTATATTAATAAGAGTTTTAGGATTAATATAGTTTGAACTCTTCTGTTATTACACTTTTTAAAAAGACCCATCATGGCAGCAGCAGGTTACTTTTATATACTCATTGCTTTCAATAATTGAATCTTACGCTTAACGGTTACAAAAATAATTTTGTTACAAGGATGTAGTTCACCTCTTTTTTTAATTGTCTGGATTTATTTGGGCTTGTTTTATTATGATGGAGTCTGTTTTCTAATAATTGGATCTGTTTAAGCTATCTGTTCATTTCTTTTAGGATTGATTGATTTGATCTTCTTGCAGTTCAAAGGAGTCTTCTCCAGCACCATAGTTCAAAAGAATCTATTCTTCGGCGCTCGGCCTTCCTTATAGTCCAACTCTCGCAGCCATACATGACTACTGGGAATACCATTGCTTTGACCATGCGGACTTTTTTTGGCAGGGTGATATCTCTACTTTTTATCATGCTGTTTAGGTTCGCCATCGCTTTCCTCCCAAGGAGCAGGCGTCTTTTAATTTCATGGCTGCTGTCACAATCTGCGGTGATGTGGGATCCCAGGAACGTGAAGTCTGTCACTACTTCCACGACTTCCCCTTCTATTTGCCAAGGAGTGATGGGGCCGGATGCCATGATCTTAGTTTTTTTAATGTTGAGCTTCAAGCTCACTTTTGCGCTCTCCTCTTTTACCTTGAGCAAGAAAATCTTTAGGTCCTCTTCACTTTCTGCCATTAGAGTGGTATCGTCTGCATATCTGAGGTTGTTGATCTTTTCCCCAGCAATCTTAATTCCCGCTTGTGATTCATCCAGGCCAGCATTTCGCATGATGTACTCTGCATATATATTAAATAAGCAAGGTGACAATATACATCCTTGTCGTACTCCTTTTCCTATGCTAAACCAATCAGTTGTTCCATATCCGGTTCTAACTGTCGCTTCTTGGCCCTTATACAGGTTTCTCAAGAGACATGTGAGGTGGTCTGGTACTCCCATCTCTTTAAGGACCTGCCATAGTTTGTTGTGATCCACACAGTCAAAGGCTTTAGCATAGTCAATGAAGCAGAAGTAGATATTTTTCTGGTACTCTCTTGCTTTTTCCATAATCCAGCGAATGTTGGCAATTTGATCTCTAGTTCCTCTACCTCTTCGGAACCCAGCTTGTACTTCTGGTAGTTCTCTATCCACGTACTGTTGAAGCCTAGCTTGTAGGATCTTGAGCATGACCTTGCTAGCGTGTGATATGAGTGCAATTGTGCGATAGTTTGAACATTCTTTGGCATTGCCCTTCTTTGGGATTGGAATGTATACTGACCTTTTCCAATCCTGTGGCACTGTTGCGTTTTCCAAATTTGCTGGCAAATTGAGTGCAGCACTTTAACAGCATCATCTTTTAAGACTTTGAATAGCTCAGCTGGAATACCATCACCTCCACTAGCTTTGTTGTTAGTAATGCTTTCTAAGGCCCATTTAACTTCCCATTCCAGCATGTCTGGCTCGAGGTCAGTGATTATACTGTCGTGGTTGTCAAGGACATCGAGGTCTTTCTTGTATAGTTCTTCTGTGCATTCTTGCCATCTTTTCCTAATCTCTTCCGCTTCTGTTAGGTCCCTACCATTTTCGTTCTTTATCATGGCCAGCTTTGCCTGGAACGCTCCCTTGATTTCTCCAGTTTTCTTGAAGAGATCTCTAGTCCTTCCCATTCTATTGTTTTCCTCTATTACCTTGCATTTTTCATTCAGGAAGGCCTCCTTATCTCTCCTTGCTGTTCTCTGGAAATCTGCATTCAGTTGGGTAAATCTTTCCTTTTCGCCTTTGCCTTTCGCTTTTCTTCTTTCCTCTGCTATTTGTAAAGCCTCATCAGACAGCCACTTTGCTTTCTTGCATTTCTTTTTCTTTGGGATGGTGGTGATGCTGCCTCCTGTACAGTGTCACAAACCTCCATCCATAGTTATTCGGGCACTCTAATTTGATCAAATATTGGTAATGTTCTGATATACAAAATACACAATTTTTTCATGGTTTTATAACATGTACCTCATTTTGGAGGTCTTCAAGTAGCAACCTTATCTCTTGACAGGATCAGGTGATCCACCTATCAATAGGTCTGTTATTTCAGTTTGGACCACTGTAAACCCTTAAGAGTACTCAGAGTTCTGATGTGTACAATTTTCAGAATAATCTTCTATTTCAACTAGCTGGTTTTTAAAAGTTTCTCTTTGTCTCTGTCCCTCTTCCCCGCCATCTTTTCCCTGTTTGTTTACTTTCATGAAAACTTTTTAAAGTCTCTGAATATGTGCTTAACTGTATAGCTCGATTGGGTGAGTACTTCTGGGCAATCACACGTTTATTCTTCCGCTCCCCCCTCCCTTTCGCTCAGTGATTTACACATGGGAGGCATCCCTCCCCCGCTCGCTTCTGCCATTCCGCCGTGTCGGGTAGGGAGCGTCTTTTCTTTTAAAAATCTTATCTCAGTTGACTCATGCTCATAGTTGATCTTCCGACCCCGCTACATTCATCATCATTCATCATTTCTGACGCCCGATCTCCTACGCTTGACCCGGTTAGCTTCACTTGTACCATTCGGTCTCTCGGCTGGACAAACCACTGGAGCATGGGGGAGCCTCGATTCTCTGGCATTCAGCCATCAAAGAGGCTACCCCCTCAAAGCTCCTTGGCCAGGGACCCTTCGCCGGGTTAATTAATTCAATTTGTTAAGTAAGCATGCAAATCACTGGGGGGGGTAATTTGGCTGACATCCAAAGAAAGGACATGTGCCCTTGCAGCTATAACTTTGCCTGATTTCCACAGCTGCAGCAGTTTCCACTGCTGAAAAGTCTAGTTGCTGTTCAGTTTTTAAAAGTTGTCTTCTACACTAGTAGCATTTGAAAGAGCAAATCACATGGGAAATGAGAAGAGTTCCTTCACTACCTCTATACCTCCCAAGGGAGATAGCAGCAGTTCCATGGGAACTTAAGTGTGATCTTCCCATCCTATATTATTTGCAATTTCAATTTTGCACTCTCCATGTTCGTGAATTCTGAGCAAGAAGTTGACTATGCTGCACTGATATTGTAAGCATGAGCATTTACAGTATAGTTTATTAATACTTGTATATTCATCTACTTAATCTCCCTCTTCCTTGTATGATTCATTACATTTTCCTTCACTCTGTATGTTTGCAGTTCAGCAAATCAATTCTCATTTTGTTATTTTATGTACATTTGCTAGGATAATTTGTATATTCACCTCAGTCTTCATTGCAGTTCCAAATACCTGCCAATGTAAATTTACCTACAGATTTAATTGATGAACTCCTTAATCTCACTTCTAGATAATTAATGGCAGTGCTTTACAATGAGACATTTATTGAAAGTCTAAAGCCTGGCCTATGGTTGCCTCATTTCCATGGAAATGCGCTACAGCCAATGTAAATTGCAAGGTCAAAGAAGCAACATTTGTTTTAAATATTGTAGGGGGGGGGAGATTTTTCTCAAGGACATTTTGTTACATTCATGTGTGTGTGTTATACAGCTGAATCCAGAGCTGCAAAGAAGAGTTTTAATTCCTGGGAAAATCAGAAATTAAGACACTGTAGACATTGTTTTATAGCATGCAGAGAGGTACCCAAGTTAGTATGCTGCAGTCAAATTGACAGAGTCCTATGACACCTTAAAGACTAACGAATGGATTGTGGCATAAACTTTTGTAAGCTAGAAACTATTCATTAGGTTCTGAAATACCAGATGTATCTGACAAAATGGACTCTGACTCGCATATGTTTATGTTGCGATAAATTAATTTTAAGGTGCCCAAGACTCTATATCATGGTTCTTAAAGCTTTTGTGGTAAATGGTAAGCAGTGACCAGTAAAAGCATTTGACTATCACAAGTCATCAATTTCTGGTATCATTTGCCATCACAGTTGGTTGCATTCCAAAATTGGTTGTACTTGGAGTGTGATCCTAAGCAGAATTATACCATTCTAAATCCATTGATTGTACTGTTATTTAAATGAGCAGGACCTAAGCGGAAGCGATTTTATGACACAAGGGTATTAAGGTGGCACTGTCACGTTTTTCACTACCAAGGAAAAAGATGTGTTTGGGTTTATTTCAATGATGTTCCCCTATGCAGAAAGTTGAAACAATGAGGCTTTTGCATATAGTCATACAATTATCAAATGCAAACTCTTGAAAGGTTATTTAGGTTTGGATTTGCTTTTCAAATCTTTGCAAACATCTACATGAATGAGAAAACAGCACTTTCTGAAAACCAGAATCAGTGAGTTACACATACCAGATAAGTGCTACACATCCTGCAATGTCAGACAGCCTCAAACAGCATGTCATCAAAATGTAATTCCTAGAGCAGCCTCAAATCACGGACCCGCTGCAGCAATGTACAGGGTGGCCCTCCCGGGCTCCTCCTCTGCCATTCATCTACAAGCAAGCATCTTTGCAATGCCACCAGCTTGTTTAATGCTCCTTAGACATCTCTCCCTTTCCATTGTATGCAGCACTTCCCTTTGCCCATGTCCTGGGCCCTCACTGGTTCCTCAGTCTCACCCCAGTCCTAGTTGTTCCTTCCCTCTGCCCTAGGAGATCCCTTTCTCCCTTCCCAGTCCAGGTTTACCCAAGTCCTTAGGTCCCACTTTTGCTTCCTCCTCAGCAGGTCCCTTGTGCCTCCCAGCAACCACTTCCCATTAGGTTTGCCAACCTCCAGATGGTGGCTGGAGATCTCCTGGGATTACAACTGAACTCCAGGCAACAGAGATCAGTCCACCTGGAGAAAATGCCACTTTAGAAGGTGGATACTATGGCATTATACCTCACTGAAGTCCCTCCCTTCCCCAAACCCCGCCCTCCTGAGGCCAGTTTGGTGTAGTGGTTAAGTGCGCGGACTCTAATCTGGGAGAACCGGGTTTGATACCCCACTCCTCCACTTGCACCTGGCTGGATGACCTTGGGCAAGCCATAGTTCTGATAAGAGCTGTTCTTGAAACAGAGCAGTTTCTGTCAAGAGCTCTCTCAGCCCCACCTACCTCACAGGGTGTCTGTTGTGGAGAGGAGAAGAGAAAGGAGTTTGTAAGCTGCTCTGAGACACCTTTGTGTAGTGACGGGCGGGGTATAAATCCAATCTCTGCTTCTTCTTCTTCTTCTCTGCCCTCAAAATCTCCAGGTATTTCCCAATCCAGAGCTGGCAACCCTACTTCCCATTCAGTCAGCGTTGTCAGCTCCTCTAGCCTCTCTTGTTCCAATGCTATCGCTGCAAACCTTTCCCTGGCCTCCACCATGCTACCTGCCTCTTCTTCTGCCTGGAAGCCATCCACCAGCTTCCCTGCTACCTCCAGGATTACAGCTGCTCTTGGACACCCCAGGGGCACTGAGGCCATCTTCCCTTTCTGCCCCCAGCCACCAGCCTCTTAAGCTCCTGGCCAGGCAGCCAGATCCTGCATGTAACTTCCAGCCCCGTAGCCTTGATCCCTGACTGGGAGGCACCCCCCCCCCTCCACCGTTTTGGGCTTGTGGGGCTGCCCTGCATGCAATTTGTTTGTTTGTTTCTGCTTTTGTACCACAACGGAGAGTTCTCACTAGGGACTTAGTGCAGCTTAAGAGTCCTCTGAAGCAACCATTGCAAAATTATATGAATATAACTGAACAACAAAAAAATAATCTGAATACCAATAATAGTAGCTAGATTTGCAGATCAACTGTTTATATTAATAAATGAAGGAGGTTAGATGTGTCCAATACATCATTGCTAGACTGTCAGACTAAGGCCAGGGAACCCACCCACCTACCTACTTTGTTCTGTTTTTTCTGGATGACACAGTCTGTCTCACTTCTCCCCCCTTTTTCTTCTGCTCCCCATCTTCAGCTTTCCTTTTTCACCTGTTTTGCTCCTACTCCTCCAACTTTACCTCCCCTCCTTCCTATCTTTTACCTTTGTGTCTCCCCTCTTCTCTCCCTACACCAATGTTGGCCACCAAGATCTCACAACATAGTTTCATGAAATCTAGAAGGCATGCTTTTATTACAGAAGCAGACATTGCTTCTATGATATCGGTAGTTGTAATCCCCAATGTATCTTTTTCAACTTTTATATTTTACTGCAAATCTGGGGGTTATGTTCGGGGGGGGGGATTCCCCCTTCTGTCCCTAGCTCCACTATGTGGATTTTTTTTTGATCCATGCTCTAGTTCAGAATTAGATGCACTCCATCTTCGATAGTTTTGAAGAGACACATGGTCTGGTATACATCAAATCACCACTCCCTGCATGTGCCTTCATCCTAAAACAATGGTACTGCAATACTGAGACCAACCAAGATGTGCCCTTAGAAAAGCAAGAATCATAACTTCAGGGGGGGAAGGTACCTGCTCTTCCCTGTTTCAACCACTTCTAGATTTTCACACAAGCTCCCCACAAACAAGACTGGTAAAGTCCCTTGCTCCCAACATTTCTCCTTGTTTCTCAGTAGACAGCTCTCTCTTAAATAGAACAGACTACCAATTGCTCTCTAAAATCTCAGGCAGGACTCGTTCCCAGTTCTAACAGCCCTGGAGATCCAATTAAGCTCATTAACCAAAAGGTTAATTTGGACCTCACACACATTAAATATCAATTTCACTCCAGTCCTCAGTCTCAGCTGTCTTGGGCTGAACTCAACCTCAAGGTACTGTACTCTGTCAATAAAGAAGAGAAGGTTTTTATACCACACGTTTCTCTACCTTAAGGAGTCTCAAAGTGGTTTACAGTCACATTCCCTTCCTTGTTCCACATCACATACCTTGTGAGGTAGATGGAGCTGAGAGAGTTCTGAGAGAACTGTGACTGGCCAAAAGTCACCCCGCAGGCTTCATGTGGAAGGATGGGGAATCAAACCCAGGGGGAAAGTACAGGGCATAGATGGAGGGGACTCAACCCACACTACCCATGATAGGTTATTTACACTGCGGCTCCTGGTCAATAGGTTCCTTCCAGGATCCTAGCTAACTATTCTTCTTGGTTTCAAGCTAGACTAGTCGATGCTGGGCCAGGACATAACACACCTCCCCCCAAAGTTCAGAACCCCCCTAACAAACATATTCTCTCAAGTATGCAGGTTTGCATCATTCGTGGTTTGAGCAACATGGTTCTGTCACTGGGGCCGGGGTTTCAGGCTCAGGTCCCAATGGAGTAGCCAAGGTGCTTGGGGGCAGCGTCAGTGTTGCCGCGACCTCAGGGCCGTCCGTGGCTGCTTGTTCCAGCATTTCTTCCACGGTTCCCTCAGGTTGTTTGCTGGCCGTGGCTTGCGCGCTGGCTGCTGGGACCCCCCTCTTGGCCTCCAGCTCCGGCAGGGCTTGCAATTCTGCGTCGTCGTCATCAGGGGTCACTGTGGGCAGAGCTGGCTTGGCTGGGAGGAGACGGCGGTGGAGCTGGTCGATGTGCCTCCTGAGTACTTGACCTCCATCAGTCAACACCTCATAAGACAGGGGCCCGGTGAGTGAAAAAGGCTTCCTAAAGAATTGTTTATTCAATAAAGACCAACTATAAGGAATTATTTAAATGTATTAAAAGCAGGAAATCTGCTACGGAATCAGTTGGACCACTGAATTACAATGTAATTAAAGGAGTACTAAAGGAGGATAAGGTGATTGCTGAGAAGCTGAATTAATTCTTCTCACCTGTCTTCGCAACTGAAGATATAAGGCAAATTCCTGCTCTTGAATGGATGTCTTCGGGAAGGAGAATGTGGAGCTCAGCCAGCAGTGACAAAGGAAGAAGTTCTAGAATTTATAGACAAATCGTAAACTAACAAATCACCAGGACCAAATGGTATCCACCCTAGAGTTTTTAAAGAACTCAAAAGTGAAATTGCTGATCTTCTAACTAAGATATGCAACCTGTCTCTAAGATCAGCCTCTGTACTGGAGGACTGGAGAGTGGCCAATGTAATGCCCATTGTTTAAAAAAAGATCCAGGGGAAATCCAGGAGATTACAAGCCAGTTAGTTTAACACCTGTTCCAAGTCCTCTTACGGATTAAAAATTGGGTAAAAAACAGGAAGCAGAGAGTAGGAATAAATGGTCAGTGAGAGTTGGAATAAATGGTCAGTTCTCACAATAGAGGGGTGCGGGCAGCATTCCTAAGGGACTGTACTGGGATCAGTGTTTTTCACCTTGTTCATAAATGATGTGGAGTTAGGGGTGAGTAGTGAGGTGGCCAAGTTTGCAGATGACACCAAATTATTTAGAGTAGTTATGACAAACGTAGATGGCAAAAAGCACCAAAAGGATCTCTTCAAACTGGGGGAACGGGCATTAAATGGCTAATGAGATTCAATGTAAAGTAATGCATATTGGGGCAAATAATCCAAACTTCACATATACACTGATGGGATCTGAGCTGGCAGCAAGAGACCAGGAAAGGGACCTTAATGTGGTAGTGGATATCTTGGTAAAAATGTCAAACCAGTGTGTGGCTGCTGTGAAAAAAGTAAATTACATGCTGGTCATAATTAGAACAGGAATAGAGAACAAAACTGCAGCTAACATACTGCCCTTATACAAATCTATGGTGGGGCCACACGTGGAATATTGTGTACAATCCTGGTCACTGCACCTGAAAAAAGATATTGTAGAGCCTGTAAA
Source organism: Gekko japonicus (assembly GCF_001447785.1). Taxonomy (NCBI): domain Eukaryota; kingdom Metazoa; phylum Chordata; class Lepidosauria; order Squamata; family Gekkonidae; genus Gekko; species Gekko japonicus. The sequence goes on along the minus strand of NW_015159725.1, from coordinate 410,568 downwards.
GGTGCAGAAAAGAGGGGGGGAATGATTGGGGTCTAGAGCAGCTGCCCTATGAGGATCAGATAAAATACTTAGGGCTGTTCAGCCTAGAAAAAAGGTGAGTAAGGGGAGACATGATAGACATCCATAAAATTATGCATGATGCAGAGAGAGTGGACAGGGAAGTTTCTCCCTCTTTCATAATACTAGAACAGAGGGTCATCCATTGAAGCTGAACACTGGGAGTGTTATGTATGGAATGGAATGTTGTATCATGTATTGAGCTTGAGTCTGATGCAAGGTGTTGTAAACCGACCTATCGGAACAAGGGAAGTTCTGGAGGGAAGCAAACTGATTGGCCTTTATGTACAAAATATGATTGGATGTTATCTGACATGTGGGCGTGGCTTGCCAAGCCCGGCCTGTTTAAAAAGGAGCCTGTTGCTCTGTTGTTTTTTCTCCTTCTGGTTCTTCTGACTTTGTTCAATAAAGCTGTTGTCACTGTTCACCTGCTGCCTCGAGTCTCGTATTTAACAGGGAGTTTCAGGACAGACAAAAGGAAGTATTTCTTCACATGGCGTATAGTTAATTTGTGGAATTCACTGCCACAGGATGTGGTCATGGCCGCCAACCTGGAAGGCTTTAAAGGGGAAGTGGACAAATTCATGGAGAACTGGGCTATCAATGGCTACTAATCATGACGGACTACCTGTTCTCCCAGTACTAGAGGCAGTATGCCTCTTTAAATCAGTTGCTGGGAAGCACGGGCAAGATGATGCTGTTGCGGTCTTGTTCCATTGCAAGAAACCTTATTAAAAGATTTTTCTATTGAAGTGCTCCCCTGCTGTAGCAGGCACCTTTATGGTGCTGCAATTCAGAAAGGAGATCTGTCGAGCTTGATTTAACCAAGCCAAGGTTTTAAGAACAAGTGTCAAGCTGATAAAATTGCCTGTGGCAGCAAGTGAGTTAAAGGGAGATGCGCATAGCTTCAGATTGCTGTTCTCCTGTAAATTTCCTGCTGTGCTGGTATCTTTTCAAAAATGGAACTGGAAGACAGAGAAACAAAAGAATGTAACTGTAGTACATCAACTTTGTGAGAATCAATATTTTTTACCGATGTACTAGTAAACTTGTCTCTAGTAACCCTGGCTACCTTTGTCCATTTATTCTGGTACAGTGTTGTTGGGTTGCCTGGGACTTTAATCTCAGCAGAATGAGAATTGCAGGTTTATTATTTGTTACATTTGTGTTCCAGCCTTCCTTCAAGGAACCAGGGCCATGTACAATGACTTTTTCCATTTTATCCTTACAACAACACAGTATGCTGTTAGCTTGTGCTGAAGGATTATAGAAGACAAGCATCATCAATATATCTAATTCTCAATGTGGCTAAATCCATGGATACTTAAATCCAGAGACTGGAGCCATGAACCTATAAAACATATCTATCTACAAACCTGGAAAATCTAAAAAAATATATTGGTGGGAGGATTAACACTTTCTGAAATTATAGAAGCAGTACCTGCAGCTTTAAGAAATGAATGCCCTTACTGGCTATTGCTAGACAACCACAATAAGCCTTGAAGCTGTGGTTTTCATTAATTAAAGGCAGGGCATGGAGAGGAGGAGGGGACAGGGCCCTTTCCAGGACTGTTTTGGCCTTTGATAGAGAACTCATTGTGGCTAGGCCTGGCAGTAGCCTCCAGGCAACTTGATACCATCCAGTTTGTGTTCCTCACCCAGGCCTGGCTACTTGCTACTGTTCAACAGCAGCCACCATATGAAAGCAAGTATGGTGTAATGGTTAGAGTTTCAAACTAGGATCTGGGAGACCCAGGTTTGAATCACCAGTCTGCCATGGAAGCTCACTGGGTGCCTTTGGGCTCGTGACACATTCTCAGTCTAAGCTCACTCACAGGATTGTTGTGAAGACAAATGGCAGAGAGGAAAGTGATATAAACTGCTCTGGGTCCCTATTGTGCAGAAAAGTGGGGTGTAAATGGAGCAAATAAATATCAATGTACCCAAAGATAGGGGGGGCGGATAAAAGGTTGGTAGATTTGTGGGTGGGAAGGAGAAAAAGAAGAAGAAAAAACAAAAAATGTGGGGTTGCCAGCTGTGTAGATTCTCTGCCCCCCCCAGGCCAATCCAGGAATGGAAGGGAGAGAATTCTACACTGGAACCATACATTACACAAGAACCCAGGAGAGATAGCCTCTCTGGATTTACAGACACAGCCACCAGGATCTCTAGATTAATCCCTCACCAGCCAGAGATTAGAGATCCAGAATCTCAGTTGGCATGTGGATTTTACACTTCCACAACTCTGTCTAGAGCTGTACAGTTAATCTTAGCAAGGTAGCATAATTGGTGAGCGGTTTAGACAACAGGACTTAGCTTGGAGTCAGTTGCACATCAAGCAGACACTATTTATAAACAAGAATAAAGTTTATTTAGCACAGAATTTAACACAGACTACAGGGAGTACTGAAAACAAGAAAACTTATGGCCCTTGGCCCTAACTAGACAGTAGAGATATGCATAATTACCAACTTCAGGAATCCATAGTCCAAGACAGTCCATTGTAATAAAGTCCAACTAGGTCCCATCTTTGTACAAGATTCCAGCCATGTGCTCAGCTCCAAAGCAACTCTTTGTCTCTCCCAGAGAGCACATGCCAAGACAAGAGCATTTCAGTGTCCATCCAAAATGCAACCAGGATCTCTCCTCCAAGGGTCAGACAATGAAAAACCCCAATCTCATTATGACCAGCCATGGCCAGCAAGGAGACAGGGAGTTTACAACTTTTGGGTTGTCATGGCAATGGGTGGGGGATAGGGTAGGTCTGGGGAACACCCTCTGCAGTCAATGATCCCCAAAGTCCAACCCACCCTTGGGCCTACGTGCCTGTTTGCTTGTCAGCTAGGGCATCTGGTCTTCTGAAGGTATGTTTATGGCAGGGCTATGAAGCCCATTTGGCTTCAAGAGGAAATGCACACAGCAGGGGATCGCAAGATACATTCCAAGGGGGAAGGCAGGGGTCTATAGGAATCAATTTTTCTATACACCAGGAAAAGGGGGAAAGTAAATAGTGTAAGCAAGGGAACATACATGAAGCTGCCTTATACTGAATCAGACCATTGGTCCCTCAAGGTTGTTACTGCCTACTCAGACTGGCAGCAGCTCTCCAAGATCTCAGGAAGAGGAAGGAGCGAAGGAAGTGGAAAAACAGGAGAGGCTATGGGAGGAACAGAACAAGTCCTTGTGGGCATCCCCCAAAAGTCCTTTGGGTCTCCCACTTGTTAATACTTGATTACAGCAACATTAAATGATAGCATGCAAATTATGACTGTTGGGATGTCAAAGTACATTATTCCATAGGTAGAATTTTTATAGAGCTTCAGCCACAATGCTTTTTCAGTTGAATCAGTTCACACATGCATCAAATGTACAATAATTTATGGCATCCTCTAGGCATGACATGGATGTGTGCCAGACAGCATGCACAGAACACAGCAGAATAAAGTGTGTCAGCCCCACCCCTCCCTTTGAACCTTCACCACAGTATAGGCACAGAGCCTACTTACGTACAAACTTTATATCCCCATAATTGGGAAAGTTGAAAAAATCATACTACCACTCCGGGAGATTAAGTCTACATACATGCAGTTTGTATGTGCATAGGCCCTGCCCCTGCAATGCAGTGAACAGGTCCATATGGGGCAGGGCTGGCATGCTTCTTTTTTTCATTCCCCTGGGGGAGGTTTTTATTGGGGGGGGGTTCAGACTACAAAACTACAACAGAAAATATAGGAAAGGGAACTACATCTAGAGAATAAAGAAAAAAGACCCACAACTAACTAAAAACCCAAGAGTAGGAGATCATACATCAGTTTAACACCAAGCTATTTTCAAAAATAGTTGCGGTGGCTCAAGTGGTTAAGACGCTGAACTGCAGGCTGTGGAAGGTCAGTAGTTCAGCAGTTCAAGACCCGGGTGCCGCAAGACGGGGTGAGCTCCTGTCTCTAGTTCCAGCTCCTGCCAACCTAGCAGTTCGAAAGCAAGAAATTGCAAGTAGATAAATAGGTACCACTTCAGTGGGAAGGTAACAGCGTTCCATGTGCCTTGGTGTTTAGTCATGCCGGCCACATGACCACGGAAACGTCTTTGGACAGCGCTGGCTCTTCGGCTTTGAAACGGAGATGAGCACCGCAACCCTAGAGTCGGATTCGACTGGCTTTCGAGAAAGGGAACCTTTACCTTTACCTTTATATTTTCAAAAAGCTACTAATAATACAATGAATTTAGTCGGTTATGCTAGATTATATAGTTTAACCATCCCTTTAACTGTTTAAAGAAATTCCCAGCGCATCCCCAAGTTATTTAAACATTTTTTCAGGCACAAATCAGCCCTTATTTATTCTTATTTTTTCTAATCATCAGTTTATAAGGGCTTTTGGGGGCAGCCGCCCCCTTTTCAGAGGGGGAGTCCTCGTCCGAAGACCCCGAGCCCAACTCGCCATCAGATTTGCTTTCTTTTTCCTCCTCTTTGCCCTCTTCTGGTTCCCCAAGCTGTGTCCGCAGAAATTCACGTGCTTTAAAAACAGAGTCAATCTTTTCTTTTTTTATTGTTAATCTTGAAAATGATGCCTTCCTATAAAGGATTAATTCTTTATAGTTCTTTCTCTTCTGTCTTATATCAAATGGAATATCTTTTAAAATCCTGATATTATTGCCCCCAATTTTCAAGGGTGTTCCCGAATTTGCTTTCAAAATAGCATCTTTCACGTGTCTCTTCGAGAATCTGACCATTATTTCCCCCAGCAGATTATTTTTCTTGATATATGATGAATAGGACCTGTAGATCACATCCATCTTGCTGCAAAGGTATTCCGCTGTTAAATCTGTCATTGGGGCTATTGCTTCACTCAGCCGTTGCTTCGGATTCTCTCCTTCAATTTCCGGGACCCCTTGAAACCATAGGACCAAATTTGCTTTATCCATTCATAGCTGTAAAAGCTTTGACTCTTCTGTCACTTACTTCATTTCCAGCTTTTGCACCTTTTTCTTAACTTTTTTAGTAGCGACGTCCATTTCCTTCACCTTCTCTCCCATTTGCTCTGTTGCTTTTAAGGATTCCATCAGTTGCATCTGCTGCTCTGCCACACTCTGCCCAATTACTGACAGTTGTTGTTAAATGCCAGTGATCTCATCCAGCAGGGGGTGCAGGGAGTCAGCCAAGAGTTTTGAGAGATCAGTGACCTCATCCGTTCGAGGACTGACCCCTAGTTTTGATTTCAGCAGCTTCTCTTTCTCCGGTTTCTTCCTGCCATCTTTTTGGATTTGTTTACTTTTCAAAAAAGTTGCTAAAGTCTCTGATATTCACCCAAACGCTTTTCTGCACTCTGGTAAGTCTCTTAAAACAGTTTTAGTCACTTATTTTTCCACTCCCCCCTCTTTCCTTCCATATTTCGTCTATGTGTTTGGAAGGGATCCCTCCCCCGCTCGCTTTCTCATAGCTCTTGGGGGGGCAGCTTCTTTTTATATCTTCATGCTCGCTTCAACCTGACTCACAGTTTGTTGTTGGCCATTCAGCCTCGCTCATCATCATTTATTTCACCCGATCTCCAACGCATGTCCCGGTCACCAGCACTCGTACCATGCGGTCACTCAGCGGCAGGACCTTCAGGGCAGAGGGGTGCCTCAATTCTCCGGCTTTCAGCCATCAAAGAGGTTGCCCCTCAAAAGTCCCTTGGTTTTACCAAGGCTCCAGGGGGGTCGCAACCCGTCGGACCCCCTCCCACACACTGGTGTGCAGTTTACATCCCTGGGATGTCCGGGAGATGTGTCTGCCTGCGTGTCGCCATAAACCAGAAGCCAGGGCTGGCATGCTTGATTGCCTTGGCTAAGCAGAGCTTTGAACACAGTTCTCCCCATAGCCATGGCTAACATTGTTCCCACTACAGCCTACTAGCTTACTTCTCAGATCTAATTGCTGTAATTGCTATTCATATTAGAGCTATAAAAGAAGAAGAGAAGAGATTGGATTTATACCCTGCCCTTCACTACCCAAAGGATTCTCAGAGCGGCTTACAAACTCCTTTCCCTTCCCCTCCCCACAATAGACACCCTGTGAGGTAGGTGGGGCTGAGAGAGCTCTGACAGAAACTGCTCTTTTTCAAGGACAGCTCTTATTAGAACTATGGCCTGCCCAAGGTCATCCAGAAGGTGCAAGTAGAGGAGTGGCAAATCAAACCCAGTTCTCCCAGATTAGAGTCTGTGCACTTAACCACTACACCAAACTGGCTATACATTCAAAGAAATTGACTGAGGATTAAAAATAGAAAAGCAAAGGCAAACCTGACCTCATGCAATATTTCTGCAGCTAATGAAAGAAGCCAGATGAAGATAAATGTCTTTGAAGAAAGCTTGTGACCTGCCCAGCATGTGTGTTTGTGTGTGTGTAACCCTCAATGAGCAAATTCTTAGTCATGCAATTAATGGTGGCAAATTTTTGTTAGTGATGGAGTTTGTTTCCCCCTATACAACAGATTGCAAGGGTCAGTCATAGATAGCCTTCCTTGATAGGTGGAGCTGATATATGTGAAATGTCTTGAATTTTCTTTGTCATATCCCCCAGTTGTAATACTTAGGCATATAATTTCACAGTCACTAGGCATGCAAATCCCATTATCGTTGAGCAGAAATTATGTTCTAGCTTTTAAATAGTTTCTTGAAAATCCCAATTTATAAAGCTATTTAAAAATTCAGTACCGCGTGTTTATTTTTTAAACTTCATTTTTTCACTCAAGTCACAGCTGACTAACGGTAACCCCTCAGGTTTCCAAGGCAAGAAGCATTCAGAGGTGGGTTACCATTGCCTGCTTCTGTGTCATGATCTAGACTACTTCCTTTGTGATCTCCCATCCAACCGCTAACCAGGGCTGACCCAGCTTAACTTCTGAGATCCAGAAAGCTCAGGTTAGCCTGGGCCATCCAGGTCAGGGCATCTATTTCTTTACCATTTAACTATTTTCAATAGAAACAACTCCCAGGGACATTTATGTGTTGTTTATTTAATTTTGTGATTTTAGCTGTAATTTTAATTGTTCAATTATTTTAATATTCTGATGCTCGCTGACTTGTGGACTGTTATTACATGGAAGGACAGCGTTAAAATCCATTAAATAAATAAAATTTAAAAAAACAACTTGGTTCTCTTGGTTTGAGTGACTTCTCACTGGATGTTTGGAGTATACTAATGGGATGTCATCCTGTGAGATATACCTCCTGCACTGGGTCATTTTATCTACAGCAAACCCAATAAGAATCTGGTTTTCTTTCTAGTTGGCCCTGTAAGCACAGCAGCTGAATCAAACTTTCTCCCAGTCAATCTTCAGAGTATTCCTTTGAGTCCATAGGTCAACATGAGCTGAGGAAAAGATGACAGTTTCAGAGATCTGTAATAGCTAGTGCCCTGTCTCCTTTTAGGACTTTTTCTTGACCAAAGGAAGGTAGAATCTTTGTCAGTTACTTTTACAGCTTTGTGGATTGGGGGGGGGGGGCACAAGCTCAACCACGTGCTTCATCATACATTCATATATAAACACGCTGTTTAAAGGTGCCTTCCCAAAATTATGATATTAACCAACAAGAGCCCTTTCATAAGCACACCATATTCTTGTGCATACTGAGGAGGAAAAAGTCCCTTCATGGTGACTCTTCGTCCTCAAAAAATGGTTATATAGACTGACTTTTACAAGCAAAGTATAAACAAAGAATATTTGCCGTTCTGTCTTTTATCTGGTTTGACAAAACTTTACATGCAGTTTTTGAATAACTTGGTATTTGGATTAAGTCCTCTGAATTGAATAATATGAATGAATTGAAAGCAATGAAAGATGATGGCGATGGGACCAATGAAGCCGCAAAGCAAGCTGAGGCTTTCCACAGGATTATTTATAGCTCAGAGACTAGCAATGCCTGAGAATTCAAAATGATACATCTGAAGGATTTTGGAGGAATGACATCTGTCCTCAATCACGGGCTCACCTTTTGACCTCATTGCAGCCTTTGATTAATGCCTTCAAAATGCTAGGGGGATCAGAGATGCTAGGTTTCTGAGAGACTTTACTGTGGTTATTCTTATGGTTATTCTGCCATTCTGAAATGTAAGCAACTGTAAAGTTGAATTTATCATGGTATAAAATAGTTACACCTCTGCTATTAGAGCAGTAACACTTGCACACAATGGCAGTTTCCATGAAAGAAAAGTCAGGCTGCGGTCCTCTACACACTTACTTCGGAGTAAGGCAAGCACCCAAGACTGTTCTGTTTAGAAGGGCATTGGGTTCAAATTAATTATTTAATGTATGGTTTTAAAGGGTGTTCAATTTGGAAAGTAGTTGATATAAAGGGCTGTGAGGTGATTTTTATCGGATTGCTATTTTAACGTTTTTATGGTTTGCTTTGTTTATTGCACTAAGTGGGCAACAATCTCAGCTTGCTGTTTTATATTCTCAGGGCAGCATAAAGCAGCACCAAGTCAGTGCCAACACACACTGGACCCAGCTTCTCCTGGAAGGCCAGAGAAGAGTCTGCCACATTGTACAACCATCCTAGCACTGCCCTTCAGCTATGTTCTTCAAGCAAATGAGAAGGTGGAAAATTACAAACCTTACAGCTTAATTGTATATTAATAGACAACAAGCCATTTTCTTCACAGACACGTTTTCTGCTAGTTAAGAAGACAGATCTCACTCATGTGGAGACCAATGTTCCCGCTAAGGTGAGTTAGTGTGAGCTAGCTCACAGTTTTTTAGCCTCTGGTTCACACGTCTTTGTCTTACCTCAGGAAGGGATGGCTCCAGAGCAAACTGATTTATGCAGTAGCCAAATTACCTGCTCACAACTTTAATGCCAGTAGCTCACAAAGTAGAATTTTTGCTCACAAGACTCCACAGCTTAGAGGGAGCATTGGTGGAGACCGTTATCATTTTGCTGTAATACACAGAGTGAATAAAAGTTCACTTAAGAATGAAAATATAGAATTGCTCTATAGTCTCAGATATGTAGATCTAGGTCTCTTTTTGCCATATTTCCTTAGGGTGGGTTCACAAGTTAATAATCCCCTGACATGGTCAGCTGGGATGATATCATCTAGGGGGGAACCATGTAAAGACACAGAGGTAATTAATTGTTTGCTTTCTCCTGTGCATGAAGCAAATGATTATTAAATTATAAGATTAATAACTGTGGCAAGCACCTTCCTTTCTGCCACACAAACACACTCACAGAAGGTCATTATTCAAAGAAGCCACTGCCAGTCTGGCTTCTAATTTAGAAATTCCCCAGCTGTGGTTCATGATGAATTTGCTGATGATCGGCAGAGAGAGCTTGCTGATGCGACACAGTGTTGGCTCCCCTTCCTTGTTTCCATATGAGAGTAACAGAACAGATGGGAGGGCAAAATGAAAGGAGCAAGAGAAGTAGACAGTGTGATTAACTATTTTTTTAAAAAAACAGGATAGAACACTAATCCCACGAAAGTCAGCTAGAAATCAATAAACTTCCTATGGAATCCATTGCAGCAGGACTGACAGCAGTTTTATGTGTTTGTGAATGGGAAGTTAAGAGGTTTATGAGATCATGAACGGGAGCAAGGCCAGTGCTGGTTATGACAGGCCAGATGAATGTCTAGGCCACCTAATATGACTGTCCACAAACTCGGGCTTAGAGTCAGCCCAGTGGATGCCGTCTCCACCAACATTAGCTGCACACTGCACGCTGACAGGGAAGGGGGGGGGAAGGACGGAGACATCCTTTGCACCTCCACCTCCCGTCAGCACCATATACAGCAGCAGCCCAGGCTAGGAGGGTCCCTACTTCAATTCAGTTACATTTCATTTATTTCTTTAACCAGCTGTTAAATAATCTTCCTATCACTATCTGCCCGAGGCAACAATGAGTGCTAAAATCGCAACCGTCTTAAACTAAAATAATCAAAAGCAACAGCAGAATCCACTTTGGTAATCCAGTTTCAAGTTCTGGAGAAATCAGTTCTCTCCTTTGCCTACTAGGGAGGCTAGAATTTTGTTGTGTTTGGTGAACACAGAAGATTAGGGACCCCACACCAGTAAGTGAGAGAGGGAAAGGAAAGCACGCCCTTCAGAATAGCGGTCAGGAGGATTCAGCGAGGCAAAGGAGTGGGGAATCAAGCCCAGTTCTCCAGGTTAGAGTCCGCCACTCTTAACTACTACACCAAACTGGCTCCTAATTTGGAGGGTGAACTCCTCAAACCCACTGTCCCCAGGCTCCACTCCCAAATCTCCAAGAATTTTTAGCTGCTTCTTGCTCTTCATAGGTCCCGGTCACATGGGCCATAAAATGCGGGGGGGAGAGCATGGCAGTTTGGCCCGGAGCAAAATAACACGTGGCTGCCCGATCACAGGTCCCGTGGGTAGGGGCAAGGTGGCGATCACACGATTATCCTGCAGCACGGCAAAGAAGCGGTGCGGCGCGATCTCACGAACGGCATGCGCGATTCTGCAGAGCAACGGAACTTTCGCTTTCCTCTTCGTGCGCATGTGCCGTTGGGTGCTTGTGCGCATCCTGTGGAAACTTGGGGGGAAAAACCTGTTTGCGACGGGACATGGGCGGGCGCTGGATGCCACGGACTACCACCGGAAACGCGATCAGATGCCAGCCCTTGTCCCGCGGTTTCCGGAAACTAGTACCTCGGAGGTACTAGTTTTTAACTCTGCATCTTCAGCGGGAAGCCTCGGGTTCGCCATGGGAGCTCTACGCTTCCCAGATGTTGCGGGGTGATCGCGCCCGGAAAACCCGCCTATCATCCATCTCAGTAGCATGGCTAATGCTCTGTGTGACCGCAGCCATAGTTACCAATAAAGCTGTGTATTCAACATCCTTCAATTGCCCCTCAGCAGCAGACAGTAGTTCCTGCCAATCAACTATGAAAGCCAGCTGCTGCTGCTCTGTGTGTGTGTGTGTGTGTGTGTAATGTATGTATATATAAAAATTATATTCTGGTTTGTGTGCTGTCAGACAGCCATTGTTAACTAATGATGTTCAAAGGTGCTCATAGTAGATAGATAGTGTATATAACATTTACATTAAGTAGTGTGGATTCTGACATATCTGAGTAAAACATGACTTTAAAAGTAATTCTTTCCATTTTTAATAAATGAAGGTCGCTTGCACAAGGCCTTCCATGGCTCAGCAGTTTAGGAAAGACAAGGTTTTGATCCAATTCTCCAAGGTCGATGTCTCTAAGGCTATGTTTGGGCTTTCCCACATGAGGTTTTCTCATCGATTCTGATCCCATACTGCTTCAGTTTATCCCGGGATTTCCACACATACTTTTGTAACTTTAGTTTTCACTTTGGGTTTTTGGTTGCTTTATCCCCCCTGATGTTGTTCCAGTTCTTGAGGGATCACTTTAACACCAATGTTTTTCTGGAAGCCAGTTTGGAGTCATCTTTTTCCTTGTGCCTAATGTTTGTGTTGGTTTTCTTTGTTCCACACACTCTCACCCATATCCAGCCCACTGTTTGATGACTGGACTGTTGTGGTCAAATCCTCCCCCAGCCACTCTGAAGATAAATGACTTCTTTTTCTTTATTTAAAACAGAACAAAAATATTGATATATTGCTGTAGCATTGTAACAATAATCTTAGAAGGTTCTCTGAATTCCCATTTTTCTTTTTCTTTTTTAAAGTAAGTCTGTGGTGTCTTCTCTTGTGAACACATGCCTTTTCCATTAAATCTCTGTGAGCAAAGAGGCTAGAGACTTTAAAAAAAATGAAAGCTGGGAGTTTTCTTAAAAATGGGGGTGAGGTGCACCACCAATGACACTACCAATGACAACTGAAGGCACATGCAGAAGAAAATAAATTGACTCAATGGGACAGACCTGTGGAACAACCATGCCCAAACTGATTCCAATGCCTGTGGAATGAATCCCAAGAAAATCAGAAGTAACTTGAGTGTATGGGAAAGCCCTTAAAGTGAAATTGTCAGAGAAGAAAATAAGAAAGATTCTGCAGCTATGGTGTTTGACAATAGGTGTATTCTCAGTTCCTCCAAAGCGAGAAAATATAGGCCACCTATTATTTCATATGAAACTTTGAATAGGGCTGCTTTGAGCTACCTGAAGCAAAAGAAGAAGCTACATCAGTGCCATCATCCTACATATTATCCTACACACTTTTCTGTTGAGTCACCTGTGTCTTGCTACAATTTCTACTTATAGCCCATGAAGTCAGGACTTGACTTTGCATTGCAAGTAGTACTAGATGCTGCTTTACAATACACCCCCATTATTTGAGGCAGACAGCTCAAGACTTTGTCAACATTATATCTATCAAAAACAGGGACACAGACAGAATATATTCCCCATCCCACTTTTTTGCATAAATCGTTTATTTATTTAATTTGATTTCTATCCTCCCCTCCCCGCAAATGGGCTCAGGGCAGGTTACAAGATCACACAAAAATCATGACAATAATAACATGTAAATTAAATAATTAAAAACATTTTAAAACAATGGTAAAAACAACAACAGCACAAAAACCTCATTAGCTATGCTCAGTTTAGGCTGATCAGAAGCCAGCGATTTCAGTAGGGGAGGCCAGAGATGGATTTTGGATTTCTGCCACCTCATCTGAAAGCCCAGTGGAACAGTGTCATAGGCCAGCTGGTCTCACAGGCTCCAAGTTCAAGTCTAGGTCACGCAGGCAGGAATAGGTCAAAGGAATGTTCACAGCATAGTCCAAACAGTCCAAGGTCAGTTGCTACAATCAGAGAGAGTCCAAAAACAGAGTCAAACTGGTCCAAAAGTCACAGGATTGGAGCAGAGTCAGGAGTTGTGGTTGCAGGATTCACTGTGAGGTGACGTGTTGCTTCCACAAGTTGGCAACAGCTCACACCCAGCTTTATTTAGCTTTTCCCTAATTAGGCTTATCTGCAGCTAGTAAGTTATGACTCATCTTGTAGCTGTACTCAGGCCATTAATCTTTTACTCTGTCTGCATTCTTGTAATTGCCTTCTGATCTTAGCCCTTCTTCTTTCTATGAGTGGGGGTGGGAATCTGGGGGAGTCGTGAGTGCCTCCGGAGGTACTTGCTCCCTGACTTCAGCCAGCTCAGTACTATCTGACTGGAATTCCTGAGTGTCCTCTACTCTGAAGTCATCTTTCGCCACGCTGGGCTCAGGCTCAACTTCTGAGGAGTCCTTACTCACACTGGGCTCCAGTTGCCAATAAGAGTGGTCAGGCTGCAATTCAGACTGGTCCTCACCCAGGCTGGGCTCAGGCAGCAAGTCAGAGTCTGGCTGCACCTCAGGCTGAGGCTGGTCCAGGACAAACAACTCCATTATACAGGCCCTGAGGACTTGTAACAAATCCCGCAAGGCCCTGATCTCAAGTGGGAGCTTGTTCCACCAGGTTGGGGCCAGGTCAGAGAAAGCCCTGTCCCTGTTTGAGGCTAAGTGGACATCCTTTGGGCTGGGGACAACCAGTAGGTGTTGGTCAGTTGAGTGCAATGCTCTGTGGGGCACATACAGGGAGAGGCAATCCCAAAAATATGCATGTCCCTGGTCACATAGGGCTTTGAAGGTTAACACCAAAACCTTGAACTGGATCCAGTACTCTATTGGCAGCCAGTCTGTAAAAAGCAGATTACACATGTGCATAGCTGCAATATGGTTTGAGGAAGGAAGAGGATTTAACCCTTCGACCTTGCTCCTCCATTCTCTAACATTAGCATTTTAAAGGGGAAAAGATTTGTCCCTTAAACTTTTATCAGTTTCAAATGCAACTTGACTGAGATTAGCAAAAATCAAATCTCCTTTCCTCTTTACATGTGATCCCAATCCAGTGTGCAATTATGCACTTGCACGTTTACCTTTTGCACATTGTTAGAGAGCTATGATCTTGATCATATCTGTTTTAGCTCTAAGGTACTCAGAACAAACCTCTCTAGAAAAGCTTAAAGTAGTATTGCCAGCATATTGCACAGGGCAGTATTGAAACTGAAAGCATCATGGCAAACTGACAGAAATGCATTTCAACACAGTGCCCCATAACTATCAAAATTACTATGCCAACCCAAGGTCAGAAAATGGGGTGTTTCCACAACACAAAAAAACCAAAATGCTGTAACATTGTTTTCCATTTGGTTCTTTTCTTGGGTCATTTTTTTTATACTGGATAGGGCTTTTCTTGGCCATTTTTTATACAGGATAGGGCTTCTGTACTTCTAACAGCTTTTTAGAAGGCACCTCTAAAGGCTGAGGAACAAGCACCAAAGGCTTTATTTCACACTATAAACTCCCAACTATACAGATATTAAATGGGCATATTGATTCATAAGGTTCCTGCCGGTACATCATTGTGAACTATTATTTATATCCAAGGAACCCTGTCAGTAATTACAAAACCTTTTATGGACGGATTTTGTCCTTTTTTCTTTTTGTGAAGGCAGAACTATGTCAACAAAATTCAATCAGTTCTGACTGCCACTGCAAAATATGTGCTTTAGGGGGAAAAGACTTCTGGAGCCAGATACGAGCAATACTAAGCATGTTTATTGGGGGGGGGAATCAAAGGCAAACTGGTTGTAGAAATATAATGCATTGTAACCCTGTTCACAAGTTACAGTGAAGCATTGTTCTGGATGACTCAGGTCAGGCCTGATTCAAATATAAATGTGCATTTAAGAAGCCCTATAGGAAAGTTTGCTTTCCTGTATCAGATAATTTAACTCTTGGCCAGAGGTACACCTCACCTTTTTTTTTTTAGATTTTTTAGAAACAAATTTATTTTTAACCATGTACAAAAACTTACAATTAACAAAAACCTAATTCAACCTATAAGAAATACAACCTTGTAATATAAAACCAAAAGCTTACTAGGCAATCAGAGTGTGAAAAATGTCCTTATAGATACAGCCATATATTATAATCCTGATGATTTGGAAGATACATATTAAGTTTGAGAAAATCAATAACAGGGGACCAAAAGTTCTGCATATTGTTACTAAAAAGTTGAACTGAGTCTCCTGTAAAAAAAACAGTTGTTAGTAATTTAGAGCATTATAAAAACATTCCATATTTTCTCAAACCACTGTTCAATAGTTGGACCTTGAGCATTTTTACAACTTGAGGCTATAGTTAAACGCGCTGTTGCCACTAAGTGAGATATAAATGCCCTCTTCTGCTTACTAACAGATGGATCAATCCATTTGTGCAAGAGAAGTGCTTCCAAAGTCAACGGGATTGTTACTGAAGTCCACTGGGCAATCAAATCCTGCACTTTTACCCAAAATCCATTAATATATGTACATTCCCACCATAGATGTGCATATGCACCTGATCTATTACAACCCTTCCAACATGGTGGGGTATTTTTGGCCCGCATTTTGTTGAGCTTGTTGGGTGTTAGGTACCTAGGGCTGCCAAGTCTCGTTGAATCACGGCGGGGGATCATCATTCTTTACAGGAGCTCTGCCGCGGGGGACGGCAACAGGCGTTGCACCGCCGTCGCCAGGATGTGACGCTATGCGTCGCTCTGGCAACGGGACTCCAAACAGCCATCTATAGTCCAACCCTCTGCTCAATGCAGGATCAGCCTAAACAGGACTTTTGTGGATAGGTAGATGCTGTATAAATTGCCAGGTTAAAAGATAGCTGTGCTAAACTGATTCTAAAGATTTCTGTGAAAAATATTGGTTGGGAATGCACCCAAATGTCATGGCTTCTGTTTTCTTGCCTGCCACCAATTTTTCCCCTTAATTGTATGTTAACATCATTAAACACGCATACATTTTTTGGGGAAAATAAGCATAAGGAAGCAAAAACTGTGAAAAAATATGTCTCATGGTTTCATTACTTTCAAGGAAAAGCTAAATTTAAATGGATATATCTAAATCAAACCAGAAGGTTTGTAAAATTTGATCATGTTCCTAACTCTGATTTCAACTGTTGCTTTATGAAAAACTAAAACTCTCATGAATGGTTTAATGTCAGTTACAACCAGCTATTGTCAATTATGTTTATCAATTTTTTGGCCCTGGAAATAAAGAATAATGAAGAATAACAGTCCTGACAGCTCTGAATAACTTTTAATGGGAAACTGTTGTGGTTGATTTCTGTTTGGGCACTTTATTTCCAGTCTGTTCCATGTAGCTACAGTCCCCCCCCCCCCATGGTAAAGAGTTAGTCAGGACTCTCTCTTTCATATCTATCACAAGCTCTTTGCTGTTGTGGGAAGTCACTTCCCAAGTCTGCATATTTCCTCCATATCACTGAATTATTCCTCCTCACTGAATTATTCACTTTCTTCTGATATACCCAATGGGTGTTCACTCTACAGACTGATCTTGTACATATTTACTCTGAAGAAAGTGTGATCGAGTTCAATGGAACCAGCTCCCAAATATGCATTTTTGTTGTTCAGTCGCACAGTCGAGTCCGACTCTTTGCGACCCCATGGACCAGCTCCCGCCAGGCCCTCTTGTCTTCCGCTGTCCTCTGAAGTTGGCTCAATTTCATGTTCGTTGCGTCGATGACACTGTCCAACCATCTCATCCTTTGCCGTCCCCGTCTTCTTTGACCTTCAATCTTTCCCAGCATCAGGGTCTTCTCCAGTGAGTGCTCCCTTCTCATTTGGTGGCCAAAGTATTTGAGCTTCAGTTTCATTATCTGGCCTTCCAGGGAACAGTCAGGGTTGATTTCTTTGAGGATTGACTGATTTGATCTTCTTGCAGTCCAAGGGACTCTCAAGAGTCTCCTCCAGCACCATAGTTCAAAAGAATCTATTCTTCGGCGCTCAGCCTTCCTTATAGTCCAACGCTCGCAGCCATACATGACTACTGGGAATACCATTGCTTTGACCATGCGGACTTTTGTTGGCAGGGTGATGTCTCTACTTTTTATCATGCTGTTTAGGTTCGCCATCGCTTTCCTCCCAAGGAGCAGGCGTCTTTTAATTTCATGGCTGCTGTCACAGTCTGCGGTGATCTGGGATCCCAGGAACGTGAAGTCTGTCACTACTTCCACAGCTTCCCCTTCTATTTGCCAAGGAGTGATGGGGCCGGATGCCATGATCTTAGTTTTTTTGATGTTGAGCTTCAAGCCCACTTTTGCGCTCTCCTCTTTTACCCTGAGCAAGAGGCTCTTTAGGTCCTCTTCACTTTCTGCCATTAGAGTGGTATCGTCTGCATATCTGAGGTTGTTGATCTTTTCCCCAGCAATCTTAATTCCCGCTTGTGATTCATCCAGGCCAGCATTTCGCATGATGTACTCTGCATATATATTAAATAAGCAAGGTGACAGTATACATCCTTGTCGTACTCCTTTTCCTATGCTGAACCAATCAGTTGTTCCGTATCCGGTTCTAACTGTCGCTTCTTGGCCCTTATACAGGTTTCTCAAGAGACATGTGAGGTGGTCTGGTACTCCCATCTCTTTAAGGACCTGCCATAGTTTGTTGTGATCCACACAGTCAAAGGCTTTAGCATAGTCAATGAAGCAGAAGTAGATATTTTTCTGGTACTCTCTTGCTTTCTCCATAATCCAGCGAATGTTGGCAATTTGATCTCTAGTTCCTCTACCTCTTCGAAACCCAGCTTGTACTTCTGGTAGTTCTCTATCCACGTACTGTTGAAGCCTAGCTTGTAGGATCTTGAGCATGACCTTGCTAGCGTGTGATATGAGTGCAATTGTGCGATAGTTTGAACATTCCTTGGCATTGCCCTTCTTTGGGATTGGAATGTATACTGATCTTTTCCAATCCTGTGGCCACTGTTGCGTTTTCCAAATTTGCTGGCAAATGGAGTGCAGAACTTTAACAGCATCATCTTCTAAGACTTTGAATAGCTCAGCTGGAATACCATCACCTCCACTAGCTTTGTTGTTAGTAATGCTTTCTAAGGCCCATTTAACTTCACATTCCAGGATGTCTGGCTCGAGGTCAGTGATTATACCGTCGTGGTTGTCAAGGACATCGAGGTCTTTCTTGTATAGTTCTTCTGTGTATTCTTGCCATCTTTTCCTAATCTCTTCTGCTTCTGTTAGGTCCCTACCGTTTTTGTCCTTTATCATGGCCAGCTTTGCATGGAACGCTCCCTTGATTTCTCCAATTTTCTTGAAGAGATCTCTAGTCCTTCCCATTCTATTGTTTTCTTCTATTACTTTGCACTGTTCATTCAGGAAGGCCTCCTTATCTCTCCTTGCTGTTCTCTGGAAATCTGCGTTCAGTTGGGTAAATCTTTCCTTTTCGCCTTTGCCTTTCGCTTTCCTTCTTTCCTCTGCTATTTGTAAAGCCTCATCAGAAAGCCACTTTGCTTTCTTACATTTCTTTTTCTTTGGGATGGTGGTGATTGCTGCCTCCTGTACGATGTCACGAACCTCTGTCCATAGTTCTTCAGGCACTCTATCTATCAAATCCAGACCCTTGAATCTATTCTTCACCTCTACTGTATATTCATCAGGGATGCGATCTAGGTCAAACCTGAATGGCCTCGTGGTTTTCCCAATTTTCTTCAGTTTAAGTCTGAATTTTGCAATGAGTAGCTCATGATCTGAACCACAGTCAGCTCCAGGTCTTGTTTTTACTGACTGGATAGAGCTTCTCCATCTTTGACTGCAAATTATATAGTCAATCTGATTTCGGTGTTGCCCATCTGGTGATGTCCATGTGTAGAGTCGCCTCTTAGGTTGTTGGAAAAGGGTGTTCGCTATGACCAGTGTGTTCTCTTGACAAAACTCTGTTAACCTTTGCCCTGCTTCATTTTGCTTTCCAAGGCCAAACTTGTCTGTTATTCCAGTTACCTTTTGACTTCCTACTTTAGCATTCCAGTCCCCTATGATGATGAGGACATCATTTTTTGGTGTTAGTTCTAGGAGGTGTTGTAGGTCTTCATAGAACCGGTCCACTTCAGCCTCTTCTGCATCAGTGGTTGGGGCATACACTTGAATTACTGTGATGTTGAATGGTTTGCCTTGGAATCGGACAGAAATCATTCTGTCATTTTTGAGATTGTATCCCAGTACTGCCTTTTGCACTCTCTTGTTGACTATAAAGGCCACACCATTTTTTCTACGAGATTCCTGGCCACAGTAGTAGGCTTCACTCTTTCTGGGGTTACTCGTACTTGCCCTCTGCTCTTCCTCAGTAGCATATTGGACACCTTCTGACCTGAGGGGCTCATCTTCCGGCATCATATCTTTTAGCCTTTTGTTACTGTCCATGGGGTTTTCTTGGCAAAGATACTGGAGTGGGTTGCCATTTCCTTCTCCAGTGGATCACTCTTGGTCTGAGTTCTCTGCTGTTGCTTATATATGCAGATAAGCATGCAGTTGCTTAATTAGTCAAATAATAGCATCAAACAACCATTTTATGTTAGCAGTAGCAAAACAAATTATCCAAGTTTGAATGATCTGATATATCAATTTCCCTCTATTCACAAAAAAAGATAGATATGTAGAATCAGCTGGAAGACACTCTTCTCCTCGCTGCTGAGGCAACAAAACCATTTTATCGTCATTATCATACTTCGTATACCATCCTTCCTCCAAGGAGCTCAGGGCAGCATATGTTCTTCTCCACCACTATTTTATCCTTATGACAATCCTGTGGATTAGGTGGCTGGCCCAAGGGTACAGCACCCCGTGAGGTTCATGGAAGATAAGGGATTTGAACCTGAGTTTCCGGGGGCAATCTGTGCTGATGCGAAAAAGAAGAAGAAGAGGAAGAAGAAGAAGAAGAAGAGGAAGAGGAAGAGGAAGAGGAGGAGGAGGAGGAGGAGGTTGGATTTATACCTCGCCCTTCACTACCCAAAGGTGTCTCAGAGCGGTTTACAAACTCCTTTCCCTTCCCCTCCCCACAACAGACACCCTGTGAGGTAGGTGGGGCTGAGAGAGCTCTTGACAGAAACTGCTCTTTTTTCAAGAACACCTCTGACAGAACTATGGCTTGCCCAAGGTCATCCAGCAGGTGCAAGTGGAGGAGTGGGGAATCAAACCCGGTTCTCCCAGATTAGAGTCTTTGCACTTAGCCACTACACCAAACTGGCCCTTTTTAAAATCTCTTGCTGTTCATAATCTCCTGTGTATGTTTGATATTTCCCTGTGATAATGCAGGGGAAAATGGAAATAAATAATGGGATTTGTACCTGTTATACTTTGAAATTTTCTGAATGGTTTAAATTAGATAGATTTTGTGTTGAAAATATTTTGTTCTTAACAGGCATGACCCCTATCAAAGTTAAGTACTTTAAAGTTAAGAGTGCTTGAACATCTGCCTGTTTGGCTCATGTACTGGTTTCAGGGGGGTGGCAATTTTTTGCCATGCAGTTGGGCTGTTTGCAAGCAGCTTGAATGTCTTCATCAGATTACTTTCTGTATATTCAGACACTACAATGCAATTCAGTATTTCACACATTCGCATTCTGCTTACGTGTTCCAATGGTAGTCATGGCTTTTTTCCCCTTCCCCCACTTACCTGTCATCACTGCAAGTCATATTAATAAACACTGAACAAGGTAATTGGTTATGTGGTAATTGAAAGCAACCACTGTTCAGGTATTTTTAACATACCTTTTGGTGATTGTTTAAACCCATGTTTTTGAGATTATTTTAAGCATGCATGTTTTTTCATAGCCTTATGGACTTGTAGTCTCCCACTATATCAGAAGAAAATGAAAATGAAACACCACCATTACTGCACAGCCATGAATTTTTTCAGCCCCTGCTTACAGCAGACAGTGGTATAGCAAAGAGATCCAAGGTTTGGCTCATCACAGATGTAAAATACTGTCTGTTCACCCAAGACAGAAATATTGGAGAGAATTCTGTGTTGGATGTGTAGACCCTCTTCAGTAAATCAGACATTTGCAGTACTTTCATGTGTGATTGTATTTCAACATTCCCTTTTGTTTTGATGGCATATATTTCAAATGTAATATCTCACACTTGCAAGTGTAACTTTCTGAAAATCTGATGTCATGTATTTATTGTAAAGTTCTGGAGTTCAGGAAAATCAAACCATGTCATGTGGATAAGGCTCTTGTTTGCATTTTAACAATTGGGAGTTGCACTGTACTTTAAAAAAAAATGCTGCTATTCAGTTTTGATCAAAATATACATCTCAGCACTTTTCCAAGCTGACCAGCACTGGATAGGAGGAAACCTTTGAAGAGCTATATCAGATACCAGTGAATGCATAACCAGTGCCCTTGTAATTTGTTTTCCTTCTTTGGAACAATTTTCTACCTTTTGATGACTCTTACTTCTTTTTCCCACCTGGAGTTTCATCTCAGTCAAACTGAACTCTCTCACTTTCCTCAGTCCGTCATAGACTATCTTTGAACATTCCATGTTGCCCTTTTTCCTAGCGTGTTTGGGAATATTCCATCACATCAGCTTTGCTACCTATAGCTCAGGGGACTCCCTAGTTATGCAGAATAATGTGACTTTAAAATAAGGGGGGAATCCCTAAAATGAGACAGATGAGGTCTAAGCAAGTTCCAGGAACATGAAATGTTGAAAGCAGTTCAGTGTCAGTTAAAGGAGAAGGGGAAGAGAGAATCAGCATGCTCAAGCTTTTGAGACCTTAGGGGTTCATGGAGGTGGGAATTTTGAGGGGTTTTAAGGGGAATTTTATACTGCTACATAGGCACTTTGCCACCTTTTTCTAGCAGACTTCTTTCATCTTCATAGTCTGCATAATTAGCAAACATTTCATAACTTTTCCCTCATGAAAATATAGTAATGAAGGTGCTTCAGTGCTCAGTGTCTGCCATACAACCATTAAAAGCACAGGAAAAGGTAATGACCCCATTCATATTATAATTTGATTCCCTCTTTCTATATTACACTAATAGAAGAAAGAAATCAGACTGATGACGATATTTTAATATTCGCAGTTCATGCTAGCTACTATAGCATAGTGAATTTGTGCTAGTAAATGAGTAGGGCAAGTGTGAGGACTGAGGCTCACCCTGTTTTCTATATATCATCTTGTCCGCAACTAACAGGGCCAATATCAGAAGCTTAGACCTGCCTTGAGAAATTCTCACCTATTCATTTCATTATCTATTTATCCATTTATTAGGCTTTGATCAACCATAACATTCTTCCAAGAAAGTCTTTGTTACCCAGACGACAAGATTACCCTAATCTGAACTGATGTGGAATCTCTGTTGCAGACATAGGTGTGTGTGCCATGTTTCATTCGGCTTGTCATGAATTTGGTCAAGGAGAAAAAAATATTTTCTTGCTGTTAATGTCAAAATAATTAAAGCTCAGAATAGCTGCTCTCAAAGGGTCATCTTAGGGCCACTGTAACTGTGCAATCCTGTGCAGAGAGAGTTATTCCAGACTCAGCACAATTAAATCAATGGACGTAGTCTGGAGTAAGTCTGCATAGGCTTCCATCATAAATGTCATAAATTTCCTAGATGGAAATAATGTTTTTGAAGGCAGAGATTCTTTGGGCAGTGCTGGCTCTTCGGCTTGGAAACGAAAAATGAGCACCGCCCCCTAGAGTAAATAAAATAAAGAGGATGCATGGCCCTTCGGAGACCTTGGTGAGAATACAGATGTAAGGACTGAATGAGGTTAGCATATGTAGTGAGATAAGAAACCAATACTCCTGTTAAGTCCTGGGGAATTCCATTGTTCTGAGTGTTGTAATAACTTGTAACTTGGAAATTTCCCTTTCTAGTCTATTCCTGAAGTTCCTTTGAATAATACAGCTACTTACTTAAATGATATTGTTTTAACAGCCAACTGGCCACAAGCAGCATCACATTGAAACAACCCTATATTATCCCCTTTTACATTTAATTACTGCTGACAAAAAAAATGTTACTAATAACATGATCCTATTATCTTTATCTAATAGTAACATCTAAATTAAACTATTTGAAGAAAGATAAAATTTATAAGATAAAAACAGCCCTAAATATTTCTTCCTCAAATCCTCCCAAAAACAACAGAATAGCAAAATATAGTCCAAAGTCACAGACCAATTCCTTAAAAGCAGTTGTTCCACCCTCAGTCGCCCATTTCCCCCAGTTGTACTGCTCAATTTCCCACTATTTGCTGCATGGCCACATTTTGACCCGCACATCCCCCTGATTTCCCCCACGTCTTCTTGATCCTAAAAAATAAGGATCAAGAAGACGTGGGTAAAAGAGGGGGGAGATGCAAGTCAAAATGCAGCCGCACAGCAAATAGTGGGAAATTGAGCAGTACGGGGGAAATGGGCGACTGAAAGTGGAACAACTGCTTTTGCAGAATCGGTCTGATTTATGACCATCCCCACATTGACATTTTCTATCCAAATAAGAAATACCTGCATAATGGCCCCCAGTAACCATTGACGGAAAGGCGTTTAGCCTAGCCAGCATAAATGCCCTTCTATACTGTGGCACCATTAAGTTAAAAACATATTGTGGAATAAAATCAAAGGGGATTAGGCCATGAGTGGCCACTGAGCACATACCAGTCATGCTCTATCCTGCATACTTCTAAAACCCAGAGATATCATCGCTAACTTGATTACTTTCACCTCATGTGCTTTGTTTGGGTTAAAGCCCAACAACTGAAGCTTGTTTTCAGTTACCTTTTTCGAAGAGTTCACTAGCAGATCTTTTCTAATAAGACTTAGGAGCCTCTCATTAGAAATGAGCATCTTACAATATAGCAAAAATTATCTTTGCCACCCTAAAGCTTCCAGAGATTTCTGATTTAATTCTGCTCTGAAGGCTACCCCAGAGACACAATTTGATATGCCTGATATGCTATGGAGAAATTGTGTTAAGTGTTGTTCTGTTGCTTCATCTACCGCATCAATCAAAATCCAAATACCATATAATATTTGGGGAATTACCTTAGCATTAAATGCTTTGATTGCTCCAGGTATAAAATTCCCACTCCGGGTATGGAAAAACCAAATTAGAGCATCACTGAATACTTTCAATTTATGTTTAATGTTTTTCAAATGTAATTTCCAGCTTCAATTTCTTGTAATATAGTACCCAGATAATTAAATTGTCGAACTTTGTCAATTTTCTTTCCATTAACTTGCCATTTATATTCAGAAATATATGTTTATGTGACAGCAAATTTGGCATCTGGGTTTATTGCAAGCTGTGGTACCATGTCCATGTTCAAATTAGATGTTGGATTATTTTGGGGTCAGGAATTGTTTGAGGTTGGGGGCTATCTGTGCGCAAGAAAAGGTTCACCCCCCAGTACTTGTGAAAGAGAACTGTCATTATTCAGTAGACGTAAGTCACTGATGATGTGTTGAACTGTTTTGGGTTGAGAGCTTTATGTGACCACTAACGGCATTCCATTATTGTCTCTTTTGGGCCTGTCTTGCAACAAGTTTTTTTGGGTACCATTCTGGCATTGTTAATAGGTTTCTTGACTTGATCAGGTAGATACTTTAGTTCCAAAAAGGTTGAAAATGCCTCCAGCTACCACTCCTCACCCACAATAATACAATACCTAATTTGAACATGGACACTGGTACCAGAGCTTTCAATAAACCCAGATGCCAACTTTGCTGCCACATACACCCAGACAACACAATCACCTGGCCTAACAATATCAACTACACTATCTCAGGCTTATTCATATACTCATTTTCTAATATTGTATATGCCATTAAACGTCAACAGCGCCCTTCAGTTCTTCACATAGGGCAAACAAGTCAAACCTGATACCAAAGGATAAATGGACATAAGTCTGACATCAAGAATCACAAGACTGAGAAACCTGTAGGAGAACACTTCAACCTCCAAGGATATTCAATGGGTGACCTCAAAGTAGCTGTTTTATTGCAAAGAAACTTCAGGAGCAGACTAGAAAGGGAAACTGCTGAGTTGCAAATTATTAAATAATTCAGAACAATGATATCCCGAGGACTTAACAGGGATATTGGTTTCTTATCTCACAACATATGCTAATTTAATTTTATTCAGTCCTTATATCTGTATTCTCACCAATCTCCCTGAAGGGCCATGCATCCTCTTTATTTTATTTATTTCTTATTTGAAATAGTAGATTAGAATAGTAGATTGTAATGTAATGTAACGAATAGTAGAATGTAATGCAATTTAGAATGGTAGACTGAAATGTATTTCTCTGGTCTAGGGACAGGGGAGATAACTCTACACAGCCAATCTCCCCACTTCAAAGAAGAAGATACTGTAAGGTTGCCTCCATGCTTGAAAGGAGCCAGATGGAGCATAATGGCAGGATCCCAGTTAATTACTCTCACCATTCCACAATTAAGGATATATTTGTCCATCAATCTCCAATTCTAACATATTTATTTCCTTCACTATGTTCTCACCACCCCCCAAATTAAACCCAAACAAATGGTAACCATATAAAGCTTCTTATTCCTGTTTGGTCCTTGAATCTGTTAAACATCTTCATTATGTTGTATGTTGATTTACTGGTTATCCTCTACCTATATGCAGAGCCGGCTCGAGGTGCTTCTGCGCCCTAGGCAGGCACAGATGCCAACCTCCCGGTGGGGCCTGGAGACCCTTTTGCTGCCGCCTCCTCCTCCCCCCAGGGGGAGGGGGAGGGCGGGTGAGCTGCAGTGCGGGTCTGGCTCAGGAGCAGGGCTGGGCAGCACAGAGGGGTGGAGCTGCCCAGGCGGCTGCGCGGCTGGGTGGCTGGGTGGCCAGCCAGGTGGGGATCGGTTGGGGATCATGCTGCGCCCGGCCGCCATCTGCAGGGAGCCCTCGTGGCAGAGGTGGCAGCATCTCCGGAGCCCTGGCAGCACCGGCTGCTGCTGAGCAGAGCCGAGTGGCGGCGGGAGCTCCAGAGCAGTCCGGCCAGCTGACTGCTGGGGCCATGGAGCTGTGGGCGGGCCGCGGCAGCGGAGGAGGAGGCACACACACACTCGTGCATGCCCCGTCAGGCCCGGGCTGGGCACAGCACAGCGGGCCCCGGATCGCCAGGTGAGGAGGAGAAGGAGGAAGACGGAAGAGGAGCTCCCCTGCAAGAGGAGCCCCCCTGCGCCCCCCATGGCACCCTCTGCCTCCTCACCACCTTCCTGCCTTCCTCCCTTCCCTGCTTCCCTCCCTCACCGCAGAGAGGGGGCGGGCAGAGACCCTCGATCCCCACCGCCTTTCTTTTCTCTCTCTCTCTGGGAGGGGGGGCTCAGCTGCCGCAGGGCTGGAGGGTGCAACCTCCCAGCACTTCCCGCCTCTGCTCCTCGCCAGCCGCCATGACGGTGGCGATCACCCTGTTAGGGCAGCAGCAGCGAGGGGAGCTTTGGGGGGCGAGGCGAAGTTTGGCGCCCCTGAGGGCCGGCGTGCCCTAGGCGCCCCTGAGGGCCGCGCCTCCCTATATGTATGGACTGGTAACTTTCATTTCATTGTATCTGAAGAAGTGTGTATACACACTAAAGCTTATACCTTGAATAAAACTTAGTTGGTCTTAAAGGTGCCACTGGACTCAAACTTTGCTCTGCTTAGGATGCCACTGTCATTCTTGGATTTCCTGCAATTTTCATGACTCTGTTCCTCTCCACGTGCCTATCTGCATTGACAGGGCTTTTAACCATCCTCCCTAACTCATTACCAAGCCCAAATGGGCTAACCCTTTTGGCCTGACCCTCTCCTTCTGGTTCACCTCCACTTCAAGAGCATTTTCTGATCATATAGCGCTTGCATATCTCATATACCCCTTAGCCAAATAGCTTCTTATTGAGATCACTGATCCGTAAAAAAAGGGAACCCAGCCAGGTCTCCAGCAGAGTCCCATCTTGGTCTCGCATGGAAGAAAAAGAGACAATTTTTTTTGTTATGATCACGGCTTCCCTGTGTTTCTGTTCCAGCTAGAGTTGCCAGTTCTGGATTAGGACATTCCTGGAGATTTGGGGGTGGGGAGGGAAGGGCAGGGTTTAGGAGGGGAGGAATGCCAAAGAGTTCAGCCTCCAAAGCAGACTAGATCCCTAGAGAAAATGCCAAAGAGTTCAGCCTCCAAAGCAGACTAGATCCCTAGAGAAAATGTCCTAATCTGGAGATACTGAGGTCCCACCTGGAGGCCAGCAGCCCTAGTTCCAGCCTTCTGAATTGTCACTGTCCTGGCTAGAGTGTTCTGTTTCCAGAGCAGCTGACTCATTCACTTCCATTTTTACAACTGGATGCATTTCACAGCACCCCTTACTGCTGCCATTTATGCCACACATAGGTTTCCCAACACTTCCTTGGCCAATTCCAGAAGATTGTAGGGGCAGTGCCTGGGAAGGGTAGAGTTTGGAAAGTGTGTGATTTAACTACTGGGTGGTTCTCTAGGCTGCCTCCCCTAGTTTATATGGTCTTTACTGTGGAGACTAGGGAAAATTCCTAAAGATATACGTGCAGGCCATTTCATTATCCAACTCCTCAGTTCTTAGAGGACAGGAAATTGGGGCTGGGGGCAGGTGATGCTCTATCTCAGGCAGGTAAACAGAAAGGCCTTGCCACAGATTTGTTAACTTGTGAAGAAAGTACATAGATGGCCACTGTCCTGGAAGGCTATTGGTGTCCAGAAACACAGTAAGCTGAATCCCAGTGGTACAGGCAGGGTCACAAGTGGTAATCAGTTCAGACCTGGCCAGTGTTGGTAATGACAGCCTCCTCCTATTGGTTCTACAATTCCACTCAGCTTGGTCCTGAGCCATTTTAACATTGAGTCCTCCACCTTTGCCACTGGGCTGGACTGCACTTTTTAAGAGGCTTAGAAGTGCTGTACCAACAACTAGAGGACTGTGAAGGATTAATTCTTCACAGAGCCAGAGAGCCTTAAGTGCTGGCTGCTCTAAGCAATCTAATTGGTTGGCATCAGCTGAGCAAAAAAAAAAAGTATTGAGAGAGCTGGATGCTGAGGAGATTCAGTCAGCTTCCTGCCTTAACTGAGAAGAGATGTGTACTGGGACCATCTGAGAATAGCCCTGACAGAAAAAGGGCTTAGTGCTGACAGAGTCAGATTTCTACCTTGACTGAACACAGTCTGAATTCAGCATTAGCTGAGAGCAGTTTGAAAACAGACAGAGAGCTGGGGGAGAGTTTGGAAAGGAAGTTTGGGTGGTAGAGAAGACTCCCGTTCAGGCCAAAGAAAAGGGAATAGATCTTCTAGGAAGAGAAGAAATTCCCTACCCAGTCAAACAGGGAAAGTTATCTCTGAGGAATACAGAATTCCCTAGTCTGATGTGATTAGAAACTTCCTGTAGAGACCTTAAAAGTCAGTGAACAACTCAAGAAGAATACTGGTGTTCCAAGAGAAGGGGTTTGGGTACTGGGAAGAAGGTACCAGCCTCCTGGGCACCAAAAGAGTCGGCTACTATTCAAATAAGATGAACTAGAGTGTTTGGGAAAACACTGGAACAAAAGCCTCTCAGTTTAAAGATCTAAATAAGTGTGAATAAGTTAAGAACCTCTCATTGGACTGATATATAAGATCAAAAGTCTGTGCTTGTACTAGTTTTACCTCAGTAATTTCAACCCTTGCTTTCACGAGACCTTTCCTTTTCATGTTAAATAAAACCTTTGGTTACTTTTGAATTTTAAAAGTGTCTCAAGTGCCATTTTCAAGGATTTAAATTAAAGGGTGATCCTATCCCTTCCCTCAGGTTCCTGGGCTGAGCAAATAGTCAAAATATATGTTACTGACAGGGTGGGACAGCCAAAGTTCTTCAGGAGAGAAGAAAACACACTACCAGAAGGGATAGGCGTGGACCAAAAAACTGGAAGTTCGTGGAGGTTTGTGGTTTGTGGGTTTCATGGACCATGAACCATGAATTTTCATGATTTTTTCCATTTTACATACCAGTTCATGGTTCATCAGGTTCATGATGGGGGGCTTAGAATAGGGAACATGTCCCTTTAAATGGCTTTTTCAAACCTCCTGCCACCGCTTCTGTGGTGCCTTCTGAGTCCAATTCCACATCGTGCCACCACTGTGGTGCGACATGAGGGATCTCAGAAGGCACTTAAATGCCTTCAGATGCCTTCTGAGTCAACTTCAAATCTTCTGAATAAACTTCCGATCACAACTGGGAGTCAACTCAGAAGGCATTTAAATGCCTTCTGAGCTCTCTCGTGTCACACCATGGCAGCTCAATGCAGAAGTGGACTCAGAAGGCATTTAAATGCCTTTTGAGGCTACTTCCATGGACTGCTCATAGACCAAATGAGCCCCCGGAAGACCCTGGGTGATCTGTGGGCAGTCCGTGGAAAGCGGGAGGACATGGACCAGGCAAACAAACCATGAATTGGGCTCCAGTCTGTGGGGAAATGTGGTCTGTGGTCCAGTTCGTGCCCATCCCTAGTTACCAGGGCTGCTCAGTCAGTGTGGGGACAGAGAAACAGGGGAAGAATCTAGCCTCTGAGGGATGAAAGTGGAAGGGGTCCATCATAGCCCCAAACAGCACATGTGTCAGGAAGCCTCGAGGGAAAGGGAGACAAGTGAGAAAAAGTGGGTGAGAGATAGAAAGTTTACTTGATTATAGCAGAAATGACCATACCCTTCCATTGTGCCTTCCCTGTGTGATATAAGCTACCTTCTCAATTAGGCCTACTTTTTGAGGCCCAGCTCAAACAATTTATTTTCCTTGAGAAGAAAAGAAAAACATATTGTTTGCAACACTGGATGTCAGCAAAGACAGGCTGCTTTCAATTTCAACCAGCTTGCTACAGTCCTCTCTGGTACTCAGGAGTGTACTAGGTCCCAAATCAATACTGACATAGATAAACATGTGTTTTCCTTTGCACATTCTGTGTTTCGCCTGGCTCTTGTAGACAGGATCTTTAGTTAATGAATATTTTATAGTGTAGTTAGCACAGAAGTATCCATTGTCATGCTTTTCTTACAACATTGTGATGAGTATTGCAGTTCTAGGTGTTGCTTCCATGCAAAACTAAGCAAAAAGATTAGCTTCTCAGACATTCACAGTGGTTGCCTGCAGATCTTTTGACAGGACCCATAAGGGAGACACGGGACACGGAGCCAGGGTCAGAGGCTGACAGGAAAAAAGAGATGGCAAAGAGGAGAACAGTGAGAAGGACAGATTATAGCTGCAACAGGAACAAAACTAGGCTTGACAGTTGCCTACAGGGGGCTCCTGCAGGAGCTCCTACAGCCAGCAGGAGAAAAAGAATGTAAAAAAAATTGCTGTTGGGTGATGGTGTGACATCACTGCAGGAGAACTTGGAAGTGATTGAGGGGACCTGGAAGTGATGTCAGTTCACATTAGGAATCATGGGAAACTCTGTGGTTTTACCATACAGTTTCTGGTGCTTCCTAGAGAGGTGTGATGTTACTTCCAGGTTTCCCTGGAAGTGATGTCATGACATTGCCTAATGGTATCCCCCTGCAGTGTTCCCTCTAAGCTGAGTTAGTGTGAGCTAGCTCACAGTTTTTTAGCCTTCAGCTCACACATTTTTGTCTTTGCTCAAGGATGGTTCCAGAGCAAACTAATTTGTTTATATACAGTTGCCAAATCGCTCGCTCACAACTTTAATGCCAGTAGCTCACAAAGTAGCATTTTTGCTCACAAAACTTCACAGCTTAGAGGTAGCGTTTTCCCCCATGCCCATTTCCCATAGGACTCAAACCCCTAAGCCAAATGATAAAGGACTCTCCCACACACACTACCATGCATTCTGAGCTCTGAGGCAGGAGCAAGGATGCTCTTTTCACTAGTTTCCATTGTTGTGGACCATACTTTTGTTCTGGATGGGGGAAATCTCTCTTCACAGATTTATACAGTGAAGTGGGAAGGATATGTAATCCTGTAATCATGCTTTAGTTCTGGCCAAATTGTTTTTCTTACTGTGATATTTAAGAGAAATGTATATCTTCAATTGTTATTGGAATTGGTTTGTTGAGAGTTTGTAGGACAGAAATGTATTAAATTAAAAAAATAGTATTGATAGGAAGCCTCCCCTCACCTTTGTGGCCATAGTGCTTGTTCTGTGACCATGCCTGTGGTGAGTCATGGCTAGACAAACCCAGCTGAAGCTTGAAGCAACTGTATTTATTTATTTAAAGTAACAGCATTTAATTATTGATTTAATTCATTTATACCCTGCCTTTCTCCCCAATGGGTACCCAAAGAGGCTCACATCATTCCCCTCTCCTCCATTTTATCCCCACAAGAGCCCTGTGAGGTAGGTTAGGCTGAGAGAGCGTGACTGCCCCAAGGTCATCTAGTGAGCTTCCATAGCATGAATGGGGATTTGAACCTGGGTGTTCCAGATACTAGTCTGACATTCTTAACCACTAGACCATACTGGGGGTGTTATTGTTGTTTTTGCCTGTGTACTCTTGCCTACTTTTTCAAAAATTGTTAGACCAATAAAAATATTCAAAATATGCATATATCCATATCTTGCAAGTTGATGTGTACTGGCACCATGAATATATTCTTAGATCCTCTGTGTTCCTAAGTTTTGGGCATTTTTTTTAAATTCTGAACATTTCCCATTGCCAAAAGTGATGGATTAGTTTGTCAGTGCAAACACAAAGTCGTTCAACAAGAGACTGACAGAGGACATTTCCTTAAAGTAAAGCATGCAGTGAGAGGGTGTTTTGGACATTACTGCCAGAAATAAATCAGCTAAAATGCTTGCTGTCACTTTCCTAAATAATAATATTTTGTTAAAACTTTAGAGCACCATCTTAAAAGTCACTTTGATGAAATGCTGCTGCTTGAGGCTGAAGACTGAAGGGTGCATCAGGGAAAGCAGCACAGCAGAGTGTTGGAGGCGGGCAGAAGTGTTTGTTTGTTTATTTATTTATTTATTAAATTTCTAGGCTGCCCTCCCCGCGAACAGGCTCAGGGCGGCTAACATCAGGACACGCATGCCAATACATAAAAATAGGATAAAAACAAATAGTTACCAAATTTACAAATTAAAATGCTCCAAGATGGTCCAAGATAGCAGTCTTCCATTTAGTATCAGGAGGGTATTTAAACAGATCTCAGCTCAGTGGTCTCCATGCGCCATAGTGCTGCAGTTTGGTTGTCGCCAGGCCATTCCATACTGTTGGCCTCACTGTGGCTATTGAATGCAATTGCTTAGAAGAATAGCACCATTGTGTTATTTCTGCTACTCTGCATAGTTATAGAGAGAGCAGAGCTGCAATTCTGTCTACAGTTACTTTTGAGTATGCCCTCTAGAGGAAGTTTGTTTTGAGTAAATATGCTGGGGATCTGCCTGGCTGTTAAGCCCTCATGGGCACGTGTGTACCTTCCTGGGTACCTAACAGGGATTTATGTGACCATTCTTAACTACATTCGTTGCTCACCCTAAGTTAGACAGTCTTTTTTGTCTTCTCAGATTGCTCCCTCTTCCCCTAAGTTAAGCGTCAGACCTACCTGGCACTTCGATCTGATTCTCATATGCATGCCTATGTTGAATTATTTAATGTGGGTTGAGGGTGATATCACATGCCATGAAATGTCTTCTTTGCATTGTTTGGTCTATAGTGGCTACTCCATACATGCTAATCATAATTGACTGTTGCCATTATAAGCTGAATTTATGTGTGCATGTATGAACTTGCCCTTCCATCCCTCTCCTGATTAGTGGTCCCACCATAAATAAGCATTTCTTTCTACTCAGATTCTCTCTGCCTGACATTTGTGTATCAATTTCAATTTCAAAACCTTTATTGGCATGGAGACATTCGTGTATCTGCAAGTTTCTCACACCTTCGATATACCACTTCTGTAAAGCTGGTATCAGTCTCTCACTCTGCCTTACTTAATTTCAAAATGTCCAAGTCTCAGGCAAGCATTTATTATTTAATCAGCTGTAAGCAGTTTGGACTCTTCGACAGGAAACCAGTCTCCATTTCAAAATTGCCATGCCAACTGCCCCCCAAGGGAAGCTTCAGATTTTGTGATCTGTGACCTACAATGTATCAAATAAGATTTACACACAGAACTAATTTGGAGAAGCTATTTCCCTTTTTTTTCTCGGGACAAAAATGATTCCACTTCCAACTTTACGCTAATAGCTAATGTTTCCGCACTCCCAGGAACCTTTGCTATTGAGCCCACGCAAATGTAATGGGCTGAAACAAACTATCATGGCAAAGCTATGCAAATAGCAATATATCCTACATCAAGCTAATAGGCAGACTTCACACTAAACTGCCAAATAATTCACTTCACGCTTCTGGATATTGGCTTCGCTTTGAGAGCATGGGCATCTTAAGCAGGACAAATCGACCGCCACTCCAATTAGCAATGTAGCAGGCCTTCGCCAAGTACAGGTGTTGCTTAACACCCTCCGTTCTTATGGGTCTTTCAGACGTTTTAGAAGCGAGTCCTTTCCGTTTGTCCTTTGATTAATTCTAAGGGTCTAGAGAAGGCACAGGAATGGGTATCAACTGAACACATGAAGCTGCCTTACCCTGAGTCAGACCATTGGTCTATAACAAGGTCAGTCCTGTCTTCTTTGACTGGCAGCAGCTCCTGAGGGTCTAACGTGGAGGCCTTCCCACACCACCTACTACTTGATCCTTTTTAACTGGAGATGCCAGGCATCGAATCTGGGAATTTCTGCAGGTGGTCGACCACTGAGCCACTGCCCCTTCCCAGTGCAGACATCAGGCTGAATACAGACAAGGAATAAGAGTGAGTATGCCAGTGACTCCAAAACGAGTTATATAAGTTCAGACCAGGGTAATCAGTACAATCCCAGTGAAATAATGTTGAATAGTACAACAATCATATCAGCAGCAAAAGTCAAACGCACAACTATAGCTGGACCCCCAAACACTATTAAGCATGTTGCATCTAGGGTTACCAACATCCAGGTGGAGCCCAGAGATCTCCCCAAATTATAACTGATCTCCAGACTACAGGGATCAGTTCCCCTTGAGAAAATGGCTGTTTTGGAGGATGGACTTCGTGGCGCTATACCCTGCAGAAGTTCCTCCCCTCCCCAATCCCTGCCCTCCCCAGGCTCTACCCTCAAATCTCCAGGAATTTTCCAACCTGGAGTTGGCAATTGTAGTTGCAATACTAACAGCCACTCCAACAACATACTTGCAACTCTGCCACTTGCCAATGATGCCTCCATACTAGCAATATATAGAAGGCTATAGGGGGAGATGGGAAAACAGCACCGATACCATCCAACACAGGCTGTATACCATTTACAGGATCATCTTCTTGCTACTTATCCGGATTAAACTTGTTTGTTCATTCTCATCCAGCCCATCACTGTCTCCTGGGCACTTCTGTTTCATGACTCACTTCTGTTCCATGTCTTTCTTTTCCTTCTTTTTACTTACCCAGATCATAGGATTGTGGCCCTGACATAAAGCTGTAAAGGTCCACCAAACAAACTGATATGTAATACAGGGAAAGTAACCGATGAAGATATATGACTTCAAATGCTTAAAAGCATTCCTCTTGCCTGTTTGATGTGTTTCTACCTCAGTGACCTATACACAAAGAAATTAATTAAAGTGAGCAAGCAAAGCCAAAAACATTTCTGTCCATACCCTGCATTTCAAGACCTTTTCTTGACACTTGCCAGACTGAGTACTAGATAAGCAAAGAGGGCCAAGGGTGGCAGGGCCCAAGTTTTCTCTGCTGTGCTGCAGAATGGATAGAAGATCAGAACTGGTCATGGTTTTCTCTGCTGTGCTGAACTCTTAGCTATTACCAAAAAGCTTGCTACACAACTGCCATCACACAATCATACCGCCACCATCTGTACAACATCGGATCACATGCAATAAGATAAACGCAATGTGATTGATACAGTGCATCTGATAGCATTTACAGGAGAAGGCAAGGATGTGTCCCTGCTCGGAAGCAATGGCAGTAGAGAACTATCAAGGAGACTGCATAGCCTAGCCCAAAGGTAGAGGCATGACACTCAGAATAGGTGTTGGCATTTCTGTTCAGCAGGGAGAGGGGGCAATGAGTGGTCCAGCTTAAAAGAAACAAGGTGGCTGTGGCCTCTACCATCCCCAACTGATGATGCAGGCCAAAGGCTGCCAGGAAACAGCTGGCAACACAAAGCTGGCAACAAACCAGAAGTTGACAAACAGGGTACTCCAGCAGTTTACAAACCATAGAGTTTTTGTGAAATGCTAGAGGGTACCCTGTGTTACTTCCAGTTTTAGCCAGAAGTGACACAAGCATGCTGGCACAACCCTAGCACACATTCCTTCCCCACCATTTCCTCAACAAAAGGGCTTGCTGGGAGGCTTCCCACTGTATCAGGAGGCATGGCATCCACCATAAATTCCAAGGGGGGGTTAACAGAAAGGGGAGCAGAAGCTTCTTTCAAACACACTCGCTTCACAACAGAGAAACCAAGGAAACCATAGCAAGAAGGGCTGAACTTCACATCAGCCCACCACCCATCAATGTAGACCCCAGCTAACTGGGTCTCCTTCAAGCTGAGAGAGGTTATCAGACAGCAGTGCCTTCCTCTTTCTCATGGAGGTACTTGTTGCCCTGCTTCTGACTTGCTTGTCCAGAATCCTACCCAGGAGCACCTCCCCAGTAGTAGTTACAATTTTCTCCAGCAGTCCTTTGATGCCGTCATCCTTTCAGGGATGCCTTCATTGTCAGTTCCACTCTGGCCCATGCTGTCATCCCCATCTTGCTGGTAAATATGAAGGACAGGCTTATTCTTCCATCGGGTGATGGAACTGCCTTTCTTTATTCCAATGAGGTGTGAGAGGGCTGAGAGCCCTTTGAGGAAGCAGGTAGGTATGCTCCACTACAAGGACATCACAGCAAATATGAGGGAAAAACAATTGAATGTTGCATGAGAACATGGAAGGGTCAAAGTAGTGGTGAGTACCAAGAACATGTCATTTGAGGCTATTTGACAAGCACCATGGGGGTAAATGAAGGAACATGTCATATAAATACAGTGTGGTACAATGGCTGAAATATTGTGCCAGGAACAGAGAGACCTGGGTTCAAGTCCCTGCTTGCCATGAAATTCACTGGGTGACCTGGGAACAGTCAGCTTCTCTCAATCTAACCTACCTCAAAGAGTTGATGTGAGGGTAAGATGGAGAAAGGGAGGACCATGAATGTTGCCCTGAGCTCCTTGAAGGAAGGGTGGGATAAAAACACACTGCATGCTAATTTCAACAAAGACGGCAAATGTGCTGCTGCTTCCAAAACTCCAGATATATAAACTATTAATTATATGTCTTTATTTAAAACATTTTAAGACACTTTCCCCCACAATTACTCCAAGAAACTTAAATACAGTTAAAAATAAAACACCAAAACAATAATTAACAGCATGTACAAGTTTAACAGAGAAGTCAGTCAAACAGAAACTGGAAAATCTGTACAAGGTGAACCAAGATAAACATCTATTTTAAATGTTTTCTCTGTCTTGCTGCAATTTTGTGGAAAAGAACGCATGCTGAGCAGGGCCTGAGAGTCTGCCTGCAACTAATACATGGGCTCAATAAGGAGGCATGTGGATACCACAGTGTAAAAGGCTAAGAAGATTTTACTTATAAAATTTATTTCCCGCCTTTCTAATATCAACAGACCAAAAGCGGTATTTGCAATTTAACCCAAAGAGTAGGTAATTTCTGGCTGTTGAATACTTTTAAAGAAGTTAAAGATGTATTCTGAATCACTGAAAGGATTACTGGAAAAATTCTGTGATGTAGTGATCTTGGACTTGGTTCTGAGTGGGTCTCATGACCTGGCGAGAGATAGAGAGGTTGTTGCACCAATTGGGAACATGCTATTAAGTTCAGTATTCACATCAAGGGACAGTTACCCCTAAAGTCCAAAACTGTAACATTTTGTTTCAAAAGAGGGAACTTAACAAAAATGAGGGGAGTAGATAAAGGGAAATAGATAAAGAAAATTGAAAGTCAAGAGACAAGAGAGTCAAATCCCTAGAGGATGCTTGGAAGCTTCTAAAAACCATACTAATTGAAACCTAAATAGAATACATTCCACAGGGTAGGAAAGGCACTGCCAAGTCTAAAAGTAGGCCTGCATGTGCATGCTTAACAACACAGGTCAAGGAAGCTATAAAAAGTAAAGAGGTTTCTTTTAAAACATGGAAGGTCTGCCTCAATGAATTGAACAGGATAAACAACGGGCTCTGGCAAAAGGAATGTAATTCAATTAGGAATGCAAAAAGAAATTTTGAGGAGTTGTTAAAAGCATCAAGACAAACAGTAAGCATTTTAAAAAATATACCTGGAGCAAGAAACCAGCCAGAGAAGCAGTGGGGCCTTTGGATGACAAAGAAATAAAGGGATTGCTAAAGGAAGATGGGAAGATGGCAGAGAAGCTCAATTACTTTTTTGTGTCTGTGTTTGCTATGGAAAAGTGTGGGGCATGTACCAATGCCACAGCCCCTATTTTCAGGAAGGGAATTTGAAAAACTGAACCAAATCGAGGTGACCAGAGATGAACTTCTAAACCTACTGGGGAAATTAAAAACCACTAAGTCTCCAGGTCCTGATGGCATACACCCAAGAATTCTTAAGGAACTCAGATGTGAGGTAGTTGACCTACTAACACATATGTGTAACCTATCACTAAATTCAACTGCTGTACCAGAAATCTGGAGAGTAGCAAATGAACACCAATTTTTTAAAAGGGATCCAGAGGAGAACTAGGAAAGCCTAATGTCTGTCCCAGGCAAATTAGCAGAAACTGTAATTACAAGATAGAAGTGTTAGGCACAAAGCTTGCTGAGGGCAAATCAGCATGGCTTCTGTAGAGGGAAGTCCTGTCTCACCAACCTTTGGGAGTTCTTTGAGAAACAGAACAAGCATGTAGACAACAGTGACCCAGTAGCTATTATTTACCTGGACTTTCGAAAGGCTTTGAACAACATACTTCACCAAAGACTCCTGAGTAAACTTAGCAGTCATGGGATAAGAGAATGGGTTCTCTTATGGATTAAAAACTGGTTAAATGAGAAGAAGCAAAGAGCGGGAATCAATGGACAGTTCTCACAATGGAGGGAAGTAAGCAGTGGGGTCCCACAAGGATCGATATTGGAGCTGGTACTATTTAATTTATTCATCAATGATCTGGAACTAGGGCTGAGTAGTGTAGTGGCCAGGTTTGCAGATGACACAAAATTATTCAGGATGGTGAAAACCAAGTCTGACTGTGAAGAGCTCCAAGAGGACCTTCACGAACTGGGAGAGTGGGCAACAATGTGGCAAATGAAGTTCAATGTTGGTAAGTGTAAGATGATGCACATTGGGACAAAAAAATCCCAACTTCAAGTATAGGCTAATGGTGGCTGAACTTGCTGAGACTGAGAAGGAAAAAGACCTTGGGATCGTAGTGGATAGCTCAATGAAAGTGTCAACCCAGTGTGATGCAGAACTCAAAAAGGCAAACTCTATGTTGGGGGTTATTAGGAAAGGGACGGAAAATAAAACAGCCAATATTGTAATGTCCCTGTATAGATCTATGTGTGGTCTCATTTTGAATACTGTGTACAGTTCTGGTCACCGTATCTTAAAAAGGACATTGCAGAGCTGGAAGAAGTACAAAGGAGGGCAAAGTACCTTCCCTATGAGGAAAAACTGAAGAGTCTTGGACTTTTCAGTTGAGAAAAGCAATGACTAAAAGAAGACATGATAGAGGTTTATAAAATTATGCATAGAATAGAAAGAGCTGACAAAAAGATATTTTTCTCCCTCTCCCAAAATACTAGAACTTGAGGACATCCAATGAAGCTGATGGTTAGCAGGTTCAGGATGGACAAAAGGAAATACTACTTTACACAGAGAGTGATTAAAATGTGGAATTCACTGCCAGAGGATGTAGTGATGACCACAAAAAGAATTCCTTTAAAAGGAGATTAGATTCATGGAGGACAAGTCTATCAGTGGCTACTAGCCAGGGTGACTGAGGAAAACCTCCACTTGCAGAAGCGCTAAGCCTCTGAATCCCAGAGCCAGCAGGCAACATCAGGGGAAGGCTGTGGCCTCTATGACCTGTTGTTGGCTGCCCAGAGGAACTGGTTGACCACTATATGAGACAGGATGCTGGTCTAGAAGGACTATTGGTCTGATCCAGCAGAGTTCTTGTGTTCTTATGGGGTGGGGGAATCATTCTCTACAAGCCTCTGAGCTAACATAATACTTGAGGGGGGAATTTGAGGGGTAACTGGAGTTTGGAAAGGATTTCCAATCATGCCTCTAATTTCTCATAGGCCCACAGCTTCAGGTGGGTAGCCATGTTGGTCTAAAGCAACAGAACAAAGTTTAAGTCCAGTGGCACCTTTAAGACCAACAACGTTTTACTTAATTTTTTATTTAT
Organism: Gekko japonicus; assembly: GCF_001447785.1. Taxonomy (NCBI): domain Eukaryota; kingdom Metazoa; phylum Chordata; class Lepidosauria; order Squamata; family Gekkonidae; genus Gekko; species Gekko japonicus. The sequence goes on along the minus strand of NW_015159725.1, from coordinate 371,245 downwards.
AAAACTTTGTTGGTCTTAAAGTTGCCATTAGACTCAAACTTTGTTCAGGCCCCCAGCTTGTTATTCTTACTAAGGAAGAAAAAAGAGACTTAAAAATATTCAAAGATTGCACAGAAGAATATAAAGAGAGAAAAAACCTTTGCAGCCCCCCCTACCAGTGAAACACTTTTTATTTACTAGATTTTGTATTTGGCTGAATACAAAAATTGAAAGCAATATATGAGCACCAGAAATTCTGACTTTGAGAATGTTGAGAAAGAGAAAGTTGATTCTGAGGTGATTCTAATTGTGTGATGTATCCTTTCAAGCTACACCTTTCCTTTCTGTTTCTTTCATGTTCTGGTTTATCAGTCGTTCCTGCCTTAAAATTGTAGAGGTATTGTTGTGAACAAGGGGCTTCTACAGCCATACAGCTGCTAAGCTCCTTTGCTTTCTGTTTCCACCTTGTCCTCTTGGGGGCTTGCTGCTTTGCTGAGAGCTCAGTGAGCAGGCATTGTGTTTGTTTTGAATATTTCTCTCCTTGTATTAGTCACTCTTCTTTATTTCTCCCTTGGGCTGTGGCTCAGATGTTTAATTCAATTGGGCCTTCATTCCCTCACACAAACGCACACACTTTTTCCTGTTTAATTATTTCATATACTTGTATCCCTTTGGAGGACAGTTTTGTTTTTAGTCAGACAAGGGCAGCAGTTTGACAGAGAGATTTACCGATAATTGGGAAAAATTAATATTTTTGCTCCAGTGGAGATTAATAATATGCTCTGGGACTGCATTTATTTAGATCAAAACTTTAGACCCAAACTGTCTCATGTGCTGTTTTGAAAGGGACAATGAAAAGCTCAGAAGAATTATGTGTCAAAGGGGCGTAAGGTCGGTGCCTCTGAAGAAGAATTATGCGTCAAAGTGCTGGACTGCTGGTTTGCTCTACTTGATGGCAGCATAATAGCATAAGACTGCTCTGGTGGATCAGACCAAAACCCCATCTTAAAGTGTCTTCAGTAGCAGCCAACCAAATATCCCAGGGAAGCATACAAGCTGGGCGGGACTGAGACAGCCACCCTATCCAAGTTTGCCCCAGAATCAGGAAACAGAGATGTATTGTCTCTAAACTGGTTCAATTCCCAGGCAAATAACTATAGGATGCCAGTTCCTCCATGAATGTACGAACCCCACTTCTGACACGGCACACCATTTTTTACTTCAGTGTTTGTATGAGTGTTGGGAAAACATTCAGCCCTTCTAGGGTGTAGGCCAGATATGCAGACATTCCTTCAGGCTTGAAAAAGGTGTGTGTATGCTGGAAAGCTTTTGTCTCTGGCCCACCCAAATGGGACTCCTGGAGACAGACAATACTGTAGTCCCTCACTTCCAGGCTATGTCTCTTAGTGTACAGTGTTTCCCAGACTTGTTCAGGCCCATAAGAAAAACAGAAGGTTCATAACTTTTGAGCACACTATCATGTCCCACAGTCCAAAGAGGTACTTTATGGGAGGCAGTGACTTCTCAGTAATCACAGTGGCCTGTGGTTCTCCAAAACTCTTCCCCTTGAGCAGTGCCTATAAAGCAGTGTTGGCTGCCAAATCAAAATTCCAGAAGGTGCACTACAGGAGAGCTTTGCGGCTGATTCTGCAGAAGCTTGGTAGCCATAATTTTTTTTTTAATCCATTCAACTGGCATTTTTGTTTTTAAAAGGTTGTCTGACATAGCCCCAAAGCTCAAAAGAGGGGGAGAACCAACCCGCCCACGTGCTCTAGAAGGCATGCAGCGCAATCCTATACTTTGGGGGGAGTCACGTTGAAATTGAAGAGTGTTTACTCCCCCCAGAAGATCGCATCCTTCGAGTCTACTTCACTCTATCACATACTACTGAGACCCTCTCTTTCTCACTCCTCCTTCCATCAGCTCTGCCTTTTATTTAATTAGGAGGCCCTCTTCTCCCACGATCGCCCTTCCCGAACTGGCTAAGCATCCCGCAGGACCGGCAGTTGGTCGATCGGCCTGTTCCCAGACACGCCCCACCCGCCTCTAGGAGAGAAAAGCCACGGGCAGG
>NW_015159725.1:368817-369151 GCF_001447785.1 Gekko japonicus | reverse complement strand
GGGAAAGGGGGGGGGGGGAGCGCGAGCACATCGCCGTGGGGCCCGAGCCGCCGCAGCGCCCTTCCTAGCTTCGCCACAGAGAGAAAAGCTTAGGAGAGGGGTGGAGCCAGGCGGAGCGAAATCCAATGAGCGGGAAGAAAGCCAGCCCTGGGCGGAGCTGGCTACTCCACCGCCCAATAGGGGCGGATGGGGAGGGGTGGGGGCGGACAGAGCGTAGGGAGCTGCGAAAGTCTGAGACGGCGAGAGAGTCCGGAGTCGAGTAGTTGGTTGCAAGCATTGTGGCTTGGCTCGCGCTCGATCGTTGGCGCTCGTTATAGCAGCTGCGTAGTAGCCG
>NW_015159725.1:362274-368668 GCF_001447785.1 Gekko japonicus | reverse complement strand
CGCCGCCGGGACTGGGCTGGTCCGGTGCGGGACCCGGAGACTCCGTGTGGATCCGCGGGGGCTTCTCCGGCCCTGGCCGGGATGTACCTGGCAACGCTGTCGGCGGGGCGGAGGCGCCGGGGCAGCGGCGGCGACTGGCACCTGGCGGCGGGGCGGCTCCTGTTCCTGGCGCTGCTGCTCTTGGGGGAGTCCGGGACGCGGGCGTTCGTCTGCCTGCCGTGCGACGAGTCCAGGTGCGAGGAGCCCAAGAACTGCCCCGGCGGCGTCGTCCTGGACATCTGCGGCTGCTGCTTCATGTGTGCCCGGCAACGCAACGAGAGTTGTGGGGGCTTCTTTGGGCTCCACGGAGCCTGCGACAAGGGGCTGCGCTGCGTGATCCGACCCCCGCTCAACGGAGACTCCCTCACCGAATACGAAGCGGGCGTCTGTGAAGGTAAACGCGGAGGATCGCTCTCTCTCCCTCCCCCCCCCCCACCCCGGTGCAAATAGCCACGCCGCCCCACCTCCTTTCGGGGGAGCGTCGAAACAGCGCGTGTCGTGCCGTGGGGCTGGGAGTGCTAAGAAAAGGGGTGGGGTGCTTGTGTGGACCACAGTGTCTTCCCCCAGTTTTACTTCTTCCTCCACCCCGAAAAGGCCGAGTAAGACGGTTTGCGGTGCTTTGGGGTTTCCCTTTTCCCTTCTCTACTACTCCATTTTCAGTAGACTCTTGGTGTTCAGTGCTGTGAGTACCTTGAAAGGTGGCAGTTCAGTTCCAAGGAAAGGGAGGAGGCTGGCCAGTGTGGCGTATCTTTTCTTTTTCTCCTTGTTGATGTGGTTGTATGATATGCGTCTTCTCTCTCTCTCCCCCCCCGGTTATTTTCCATTTTGGGCTGCATCGAATACACGTCAACTGACCGCTTCTTTATACACCCCCCTCCCATTCGTTTCTGGAGTTGTACGTTTCTACTGCCGGTATTGGAGCTATTCCTCCTTAAAAGGTGGATGGATATTTTTAGTACTCATTTTTTCCTTTAAAAATGCTCTTTGCTTATTGTTCCCACCACTTTTAAGCTCTGTATAGGTCTTGCAATGGGCAGCAAAAATACAAACTCGCTTTTTGCTTCTCTGTGAAAGAAATGGGTCAATGTGTGTTTAATGTAAACATCTGGTACTAACCCTTCAGTTTACTGTTTCCTTTGACATTGTTGTCTGTTTCGCTACTTGGTTTTTACAGCCTAATCCTAATAATGTTGACTTGAAAGTGAGTATTACTGACTGTAGTGAGACTTGCTTCCGAATAGGTGCTCTTAATTTTATAATTTTATCATGTAATAGATTTCTGTCTACATTTGCAAGTAAATATCTAGTGATGCTCTGTCCAGCCTTTTTTGCAGTTTTGGTAGCTTAGCCTATCACTATTGCATCATTTTCTTTAGTGACACATTTCTCAGAATGTTGCAGATACCTTGACAGCATAGATCTCCATAGTAAATTATACTGTATTGATCAGCAAATAATGGTATTGCAAAAGTTGTTTAAGATTATCTTAATTGGTAGCCTTTCATCTTTTGAATTGCGATAGCCCCAGTCAGGAACCCATGTTGCTGATTTTGGAATTGTTAAAGAAACAAAGAGTGACTGACTTGTTGTTATGCTTATTCCCATCACTTTTTACCAGCATGGAGAGAAGATGGATCCTTCATTTTCATGCAAAAAAGGAGGAAAAGTCCATTCATATTTTTATCACCTTCAGTTTGCCTTCTAATAGGTGGTGTCTTGTAAGTGGAAATATAGACAGTAGCCAAGCGAAATATTTGCAAATGTGTCATGTGAGAGTTCAGAGTGTCTCTGTTACTATCTATTAACCTAGTGGGAAAGCTTAAGGAAGAATATGGTTCTATTGTAGATGAGAATCTGCATGGAAAATCCCCCCCATTGCCCATTTGCAGAAAGTATGTTTTTTCTTGTTGATCCGCTAGAGGGCCGCAGAGAGTTTAGAAATTCCTTTGAGAAGGCGGAGACAGTCATCCAAAAAAACTATCAAAAGTACCCCATATCTCTTTCCTCTGTTCCTTAAAAATGACATACCTAAACATTACCTTATGATATATTAGCCTGTTAGTTAACTCCTTAATTTGATGGAAGTAAGACCGACTTCTGTATTTAAACTCAGGTGTGCTTTTCTCCCTTCTCTTTTTTTGCTCAGTTTGGCATGATAGATTGTCATAGGTTTGTCTCGTTTCTAGTATGATGCTGATAATGCCAGTTAGCTTTTTTCTTGGAGTGATTAACTTCTTAATGCCTTGTGCAAGTCAAGTTTGTGAAAGGTGTGAGCATATTGGATGAATAAACAGCTTAAGAAATTTCTGTTGTGGAACAAGTTGAACTCTCCATTTTGTTATGATTTGTTTTAAGCAATTCTGGAAATTTTAGGTCAGTTATAATTCTTTAGAAGTGATGTCACCTGTATGGAACTAAACTTCAGTTAGAAGTAAATTTGGCATACCCTGCTAAAAATAGAGAATCTTCTGTATTCTGGAGTCTTGACAGTATCGCTAGTTGTCCCTTCCCTAACTATCATGCAGACATAATACAAGGGAATTAACTAGCTGATATTTTTACTGTTATCTCTCACACAGTAGTAACCAGCTGAATGAGTACTTAATAGCTGACTTTGAATTTCTAAGAAGTTCACTTCTTTTTATTTAACCTTTCAGGTAAGAGTAACATATAAAAACCTCTTAATGGGTTGCTGATACTAGAGGTAGAGTTTACATCACACATTTCTTGCCATCTGTTATTAAAACTGTAACTTGTAGGCGAAACCTTTGCAACATAAATTGTTAATATAGCTTTTGGAGAATATGCTATATATTTTTTCAAATCTCTCTTTTAAAGTCACTTTCCTCCAGTACAATTTTTATACTGAAATGACCCCTGCTGGTCACAGTGAAGAACTTACTTTGAAGTTATCTAAGGTTCATGGGTTAAAAGAATTGAAATGATGGTGAAAATTGTTTCCCATGTCCAATGAATATTAAAATGGATTATATTTAAAATGGGAACTGAGATGTGTGATTCTTTAGAAGTGATGTATCACTAAGGAAATTGCCTTAGATGACTTTTTTCACATTTCTATGCCTACTGAAAAATACTGCCTACAAGTATTTTTCTGATTTTTTTGCCACTTTAAAACCAATTAAAAGAAGCACTTATTTCATGACTCTGCTCTGTTTTCTGTTTATTTGTCACTGTGTCCTTTTGGTAAGGAAAGTGCTGATAGTTATTAAATCTGAGCTATGTACTCTTCAGTGTTTTTCTGTGTTCAGCCTTCATAGATGTGATAAGTTGTACTAATGTGATGAGGATCATATAAAATAGCATTCTTTTAAAGGAAGAGACAATATGATAGCTTGTTATGGAACAAGAGTTTCCATTAATGCTTCATTCGCTTATGAGTTCTAATGTCTTAGAAGGAATGGGACTTTGTGATTGTCTGGATTTCACCATATTTACAGTTCGCACCCAAGATTGTAACACTATAACTTTCCACAGTCAAGGAAATGTATTGGCCTCCAGTTTAATGCATGTGCGCTGGTGAAATTCAGGGATTTGTATTAGTCCAGCTATTGCCCTATACCATAACTGCATTGAATATTGAATGCAGCTATAATTGAACAGGTGTTTTCTCACTCTTATTGTAGATCAAGCACAATAAAAACTTTTACTGGTTAGCTAGTATCTAATACACTTATGAGATCTATTTTGTGTTTGTCATGGAAACAACTATGTATAAGTTGTGAGAGAAGAGGTTTTGAATCTAAGTATACGCAGTGACAGCAATGATATGCCAATAGAAATAAAGTCAGCATCACTGTAACTATTCCATTAATAGGGGAGAATTGTGATGCTTCAAATGGTTATCTGAAAGGGAGAAGAAATTCAGAGTTTTGATTGTGTGTGTCATGTCTTGCATATACTTGAAAGTTATGAAAGAAGATACATAGTTGAAAGGGGAGAAAATGAAACACAGAACCAGTGATGTTCTACATGGCATAAGAAGTGAAGAGGGTTTTCTAAATCAGGTGTTAGTGGGAATAGTGTGACAGTGCTTCAGAACTTTAATGAAGCTGTTTTTAATATGAGAATTTAAATGTGTAGACTGATAGAAAGCCTTTATTATATTAAAACAGAACTGCTTGGACAGCTTTTTAAGAATTGGAGGGGGAATTAGCTGCTAAATGAACAATATTAATTGCTCTTTAAGGTGCAGAATCAGGCTCAGTTGCCTACTGAAGAAATGACATTTCCCTATTTGCCATCTTCACCCTGGAAATTAATCATCTAACAGATGTCAGCAGTCACTTTTGTTGTTGAAGATGTATTTGTCCAGAAACAGCTTGCTGGCTTCTCTTAGCTGTGTAGATATTCTGTGTCACGGAGGCAGTCCTGAACATTTCTGTAACAGTGCTAGTCAGGATACTTGATATTGTTTTGAAACGTGGATGTGTTGTTGTGAAACATGAGCATTATAGCAATATATGCAAAATCAATTTTTCTTACAAAAATTACATGTAAGTAATCTTGTTGGTTTTCGAATGCAGTATGTGCACAGGTGAACATTGCACTTTTCCAATTATTTGTGATCAGTTTAGAACATATTTTATATAATTCATAATCAGGCTATTTTTTCCTGAAATTTAATGTAAAATCATGCTCATGTCTAGAGCTTCTTCAGCATCTTTCTCTTTACTTCACCATAATGGTTGAGTTGCTTTAAGTGCAAGTTTCCTAATGTTTGCATGGCATGGTTCCTTAGATTTTTATACATGTCTGAACTTCCAACTATTGTGGTGATGATTTGAATGCATATAAACAATTATACTACTTCTTGTGAGAGCATAGGTACACTACAAACCTACTGCATTTTGATACTACTATAATGTTGCTTTCTCCAGCCAGTCCTGGTAGTTGCCATTTGGTATGGTGCTGAAAATTCTGTTCGGAATCATAGTTTCCAAGAAACCTAAACTATCCTATTTAAAATTGCCTTAAGTTTGCAGTGCATATATGCTCTTAGATTTTTGGTGTTGCACTTGCTTTTCTTGTTGAACTTCAAAGTTGTATTTGCATGCAGCAACTTTGTCATACTTACGTTGATTTCTAAAAATTACTTTTGATTTAAAAAACTGGATTCTGAACATCATTAAACATTTTATAACTTGGAACACAGTGTGATGCTGCTGCTGATACTGCTATTCTTGTGGAAAACCATAGAAAGAGCAAAATTTAAAACAGCTGGCAGTATAATATGGCAGTCTGTTCAGGCAAATCTATTTGCTGTGAAATACGTCTGGTTTAAGCTTCTGTATGATTCTGTAGTATACAAGTGGATTGCGAGTTTAGATTTAATTTTTTTAACTAGTGGAATTATCTGATTGGAATCTCTGGAGGAACTTGTGCTTAACTCTCATGGTACTTGAACAAGATTTCAGCACACAAAGTAAACATAGTGTTCAGCAACTGTTTCCATTAAAAATCTAATATTGGCAGGGCTCTTTTTGTAGAAAAAGCCCAGCAGGAGCTCATTAGCATATTAGGACACAACCCTAACAGTGCGTCTCATTAGCATATTAGACCACACCCCCATGTTACCAGAAGTGTGGTCATCTAGCCACAAGGAGGCCAAATCAAAATTTTGGGAGGCTCCATGCCACGTATCCTACAAAGGATGCAGATCATTCTGCACTGGTGTTAATGCTGACACAAAAGTGATACTTCCTGGGCAATTCTGAAACACCTTCTGCTGCATGCAAGTGGGTGTCAGATAAGATGCCAGTGGGCATCACACTGGGGAATCACAGTGATAGACTGTAAAGGCGATAAACAAATCTGATTGTTCTTAATGTATTCATTGGCTGTATCTCTGTGGGTTTATTTGCATATTTCAGAAATACTCAAGGCATTATTTGCTGGCAATAAAGAAAGATGTGATATCAAGGCAAACTGGATCTCCTAGAAAAACAAAGAGTTGCAGCTTTGTTCTACATATGCAAACAGCATTTTCTCCAATTCTGATTCCAAATGCCAAAATTCAAACCACCTATGTTATCATTAACAACTGCAGCAACACTTAGCATTTAAGTTTCAAAGTACTTCACTGGTAATAATTTTGTAAGGGATATTGTGTTTACTTCCCTGTACAGATGGAAGGATCACAAGTGAGAAATTATGGGCTGCTTAAACTCACCAGATGAATTTTTTTAAAAACAGGTAGCCACATCGGTGCGTGACAAAATCCATGCAATAGCTTTTATTAGGTGAATAAAGGTGATTTGGGTACAAAACTCAGGTGCGACTGAAGGTCCTAATTCACAGTAGCCACTGAACCAACCCAAGCCTTTTAGCTGCTTTT
>NW_015159725.1:353530-361201 GCF_001447785.1 Gekko japonicus | reverse complement strand
TGAATGAGGGCTGGAAGCGGGGCGGCCGGAAGCAGGGGCGGGGCTTCGTCTTGTGCCCCCGCCCCCCTGCACCTCACCCGGGGGAACTGCGTTCCACCGCGTTCCCCCCCGAAATGACCTCTGCTCTGTACACACACACACTCCACCTTTCTTTCTGCTTTGGTGTTCAAAATAAAGGGGAAGGGGGGGTGGCCACAGAAGGAGGGAACTCACCTTGTTACCCAAGGATTTCCACATTTACAACACAAAAGCTCACCAGAAGAAGCAAAAGTTGTGCAGCCTGGAGGAGCAAAACTTTAGAGCTGGCAAATAGCATCCTCTGCCAATTGCCATTGCAGAAAGCTGCACTATGCTTGCAGTTCAACCCCCCCCCCCAAAAAGCTCCGAGATCAAATGGCTTTTGGGTAGAGGACTCTAAAACCCCACCCCACATACTGCAGGGAAGCTACGGCGTGACTCCTGATAAGAGATAAAAGAGGGATTTCTCACCACCCAAGCAAGAAATAGGCAAGGCTGGAGAAGGAAAGAGCTGACGCCAGAGGCAAGAAGGAGGAAAATTTCCCTGCACATGTGCAGAGCAGGCTTTTGGCGAGGGGGGGTCGGGGCAGGCTCAGAAGCCAGCCGGAACTACGTTCCGGTACGTTCCTGCCCCAAAATAGCCCTGAATATTGGTATTCCAAAGCACCATGCTGAAAGCACTTTACAATAAAAACTCACATGAAACAGTTCCTCAAAGACAAGGTTTCACAAGTTGTCAAAACAGAGGACTAACCATTTTCTTTTCAAAATCATAATTTTAAATACAGTGTATTTCTACTTGTGTTCTTTATACAGCTGTGAGATGTATGCTCCTAACAGTTTTGCACCCATAAGCAGTCATAGGGCATACTATTTAGTATAGAGGAGCACTTCATATGCCCTGGTGTCTTCCAAATGTTTCTTGTATTATGGTCTATGATATCTATGATATAAGAAACAGCTTATGTTTTTGTGTTACGGTAGATACGGATACTTTGGGTAACAAAATTGTCCCTATTACTCATTTTCATCACTAGCATTCAGTTGTACATGGTATACAAATTTGGCTCCGTTAATTATGCTGGAACTAATTGTTGGAGCAAAGTTCTAAAATCCTAAGTGCCCTTTCTGGGAAGCAAACACCACTGAACTAATAATGGCTAGGATTTGCTGTATATTGGACCAGTTTTATGCAAGCTTTTCTGTTTGTTGAGCATCTGAAATATTGACAGTCTTTTAAGAGCTAAAGTTAAGGTTTTAGAGAATGATCGACTGTTAGTAAAGTAGATGTTTGCTTTGTTAGAAGATTGATATTTGGATTGAAGGCTAAAAATCATACAAAATACAAAAATAATATCACATCACATGCTGTGTGATAAAGCATCTAAGAATTCGTTTTGCTTGTTTTGCAATTCTTAATTGAAAGGCAGGTAGTATATCAGGGCAAAAGAGATGTGCATTGTTAGGGGTAAAGTAGGACAGAGAGAAAAGCATATGATCCTGTGGAGCTAGTGCTACTTCTGAAAACAAATTTTGACACTGTGTTGGATCCAACCTGGCGTAAATGCAAGATCCTTTATGGAAGCAGATTTTTACCTATAGCTCCTTTAGACTTATAAAAAGCTAAATCTGAAAAGAGAAAAGCCATTCAGGGATATGAATTTGTGGTGGGGAAAGGCGAATGGGGGGAGGAGTCTTCCCTGCTGATTCTTTTAGCATCAATCCTTCACCAGTGCAATGGGTGGAGAGAAAGAGCTACCTGTGTTGAGTGGCTTTTTCCCTCATGGTTCTTTTGACATCCACTTTTAGTGGGTGAGAAGGGGCTGCTGGTAGAAGGAGAATGTGGTGAAAGCTGAGCACCTTCTTTTTGTACTTTGTAGCATCTAACCCAAAGCCAGCATACTTTCTAAGGTTTTGCACTGTGAGGATTAGACATCTAAGTGCCCCATGTTCTCAGATGAAATGTTATGTAAAAGTTGAGAAACTTATATGCTTTAGCCATCTGTACCATAGCATAAAAATATTTTATAAGTATAAATTAGATTTAAACTGAATCTTGAACTGTATTTTTAAGCCTATATAAATTATGCTTTTTTTTCTTCTACATAACTTTTGGAGTTATATCTACACTGTGACAATGCTGAAAAAGATTACTGGGCAGTTGGTTATGACGACAGCCCTTTTATTGGTCCTATAATACACGATAGCCACAATACTGTACTGTCTGCAACTCCCTGGAAATCTTTGTAGTTCAAATATTCTAATATATTTTACTGTGACCAAGAAACAAAAGACTAGGAGGATGCTGTTCACATGATGGGGACACATTGGGGGTGGGGAGTGGTAATCGGCAATAGCAGAGAACTGATTTAGTCTCCACCCTACTGTTCCTTTATTTTCCTGCTATGGAAAGTAATTACTGTCATTCATTCCACTTGGGAAGCTCTAAGTATTGCATTTGGGGAAATTGTTGTAGAAGGGGTAACCTTTGTGTGTGTGCCTGGGCTGGCTATCATGTATTTGTATGTAAGGGTATACCAACACATTGCATCCCTCAGAGTCTTGCAGTATTACTAGCTATTCCTTCAGCATCTCAGACCTGTTGCTAGGGTTTAATGTGCTACAGCATTCAAAGGAAAACGTCAGTTTTCATTTATTATATATAGTATTTACTATACTTTGTACAAGCAGCTAGGCAGGAGAAGACAGCCTGTCTGAGGCAGTAGGTTTTGAGGTTTGATTAAGAGATAGCCAGTTATATTTTTTATATATATATCTGGGAAGGCACTGTTTGTTTTGAGGCACCAAAATACCTTGGCCTGTCTCCAACTAGGTTGACTTGCTTTGTAGAATATATAATATGAAAGACAAATAGTAAGTGAGGAGTAAGAAATGATGGGTTGATCCATATTATTGTCATTCTTGTAATGCTCCATGAAGAGATTACTGATGAACATCTACAGAGCGATGGAGTTGAAAAAGATACTCGAAACAGTTTTCTGTTCCGGAGAAGCTTGTCTTCTGTGTCTTTTACATTTCTTGGCCTCATACATATTTTTTACATGCATCCCTTTCCCCCATGTTATTGAAGTTTTTTTTCTGTGTTTAACGGATGATAGTAGATGAAGTTATATGTGTTGGCTAAGAGCTTGGAAAAATAAGGCTTTTTAGTCTGTTTTTGTCTTCACAGCTTTGTTAAGATGCCTTAAAGTGATAACACCACTAAAAGAATCCAGGACGTTGCCAGGACTGAGGTCATAATATTTACATCAAAATTTTGTATTGTACTGGTATCATTCCCTACAGTCTTTGATCTTTATATATTTACTCATACTTATGAAATGTATTTTATACAATGAATGTTACTTATGATAGATACTTGCAATATAAAAAGCATAACAAAATGTGTTAAAATTTACAGCATTCTCCCCCCCCCCCAGTGAGCTATATACATTTTTTCTCTATATTCACACCAAAGCCTGTGTGGTTTTTTTGGGGGGGGGGATAGGACCCATTATGGCAGTTGCAAAACAACTGCCATAGAGGGGAGGGTTGGGGACTGGTTTTCTGCCTTGAGAAAGAAACGCCGTGTTCCTTAAAAAAAAAAGGGAGGGGGGGAGACAGTTGGTTCCTGCTTGATCTCAGGTAGAGACTACAACCCAGGGGAAAAGAGGGCACGTAGTTGTGATTTGACTGACCGGGATGATTTTACTGGGAATTATGCTGGACTGTTGTTCTTTTTCATTCATGACTTTTTGTGTTTATCCCAAAGAGAAGTGAATTTTAGGGAACAAATTGCCGGGTGTCCATGGGTGCTATGTTTGGGATTACTACCCAGTGATGTCAGCATGTATTCCCTTCCTATAAATGTTCATGCCATTTTTTTTGATCTTTTAGAAAAGTTGCTATATTTCTGTTACTTTAAGAGGCTGGTAATCATTTTCCCATAAGAACTCTCACCAGGCTGCCAGTGGTGAAAATGTTCATTTTGGCCTTTTAAGGGGGAAGAATTTGTTGTACTATAACTTTGAGAGGGTCTTAGCACTAGGCTTGCGGCTGATTCTTATTTCCATTTTCAAACACTCTTGTCTTGTGTTTTCAGAAGCAACTCCAACTTCTTTCCTGATAGTTTCTCAGCCAAAGAAAAGACAGAGAAACAGAGAGAGCTCAGCACTACTAGGGGGGAAAATGCTCATGTTATTGTGCTGTCTAGAAGAAATGTGTTTTTTTTAAAAAAAATCTGAAACCAGGTTTAGTAGGGATTTCCACTAAAAAAGCTTTTCTAACTCCATGGCCAGGGAGTTTCACTGATGATTAGCATATTTACTCTGACGTAAGTCCACGGAGTTTAATGGAGCGTACTGTAACATAACTGCATGTAGGGTTGCAGCCTTGAACGTATGATAATGCATTCATACCAAGTTAGTATTGAGGCATCAAACATTGTCTGCTCTGAGTGCAGTGAACCTGACATTCTTATCTATAAATTGTTTCCAGTCCCGTTTTCAGAAGTTCTTCCATTTGGAGGTGCCTGTGTCTGAACTTAGGGCTGGCTTCTTGCAAATGATCTGGATGAGGATGTCTTGGGACTACTCATTAAATTTGCAGATGACACCAAATTGGGAGGAGCAGCGAACACACCAGAAGATAGAGATAGAATTCAACAAGAGCTGAATAAATAAATAAATAATACACTGGAAAAGTGTGCAGATGTGAATAAGATGCAATTGAACAAGGATAAGTGCTGAGTTCTACATCTGGGTAAAAAAATAGAGGAACGTGCATACTGGATGAGGGATAAACTTCTGAATAGCAGTGTGTGTGAACAAGATCTTGGAGTACGGGTGGACTTTAAGTTAAATATGAGCAGCTGTTGTGATGCAGCAACAAAAAGGCTAATGCAATCTTGGGATGTATCAATAGAGGTATACCATCCAAATCGCAAGATGTCTTAGTCCAACTGTACACTGCATTGGTCAGGCTGCACCTGGAGTATTGTGCAATTCTGGAGGCCTCACTTCAAAAAGGATGTGGACAGAATGGAGCGGGTGCAGAAGAGAGTGACGATCTGGGGCCTGGAGACCAAGACCTATGAGAAAAGGCTGAGGGACTTGGGAATGTTGCGTCTGGAGAAGAGGAAGTTGAAGGGGGACATGATTGCTCTCTTTAAGTATTTGAAGGGCTGTCACTTAGGGGAGGGCAGGGAGCTGTTCCTGTTGGCAGCAGAGGATATGACTCATGATAATGGGTTTAAATTAAGGGTGGAAGGGTACCGGCTGGATATTAGGAAAAACGTTTTTTACAGTAAGAGTTGTACAACAGTGGAATCAGTTGCCTAGGGAGGTGGTGAGCTCCTCTCACTGGCAGTCTTTAAGCAGCGGCTGGATGAACACTAGTCAGGGATGTTCTAGGCTGATCCTGCATCAAGCAGGGGGTTGGACTAGGTGGCCTGTATGGTATGATGCTGTCGTATGATTCTATGAAAGCATATAATTTAGAGTAGACACAACTGTGCCCCTTATGTGTATCTGAAAAGTACAACCTATGAACTTTTCCCACTAAAATGTGTTGTTCTTTAAGGAGCACACACAGCAGTCCTTGTTCTTTGAAAACTTGCTAGCCTGCTTCATTTCTGTAATATTTTAGTAAATAAACATTGTACCAGCCCTTTTAACAGCAGTAGCATTTATCGTAAGTTCAAATGCTGTAACATATTTTGTGGTATAAGGAAAACACAGATGTAAAGAAGTTATGTAAGGATTCACCCAAGTTTAAGGAATTATTTTTCTTGTGGTCTAATATGTTGGTGTCCAATATGTGGTCCAGTATGCCAGTGCCACAGGTAATATTGAGGTAGGATTGGGTTTTGCAGCTGGCTATTAAAAACATAATTTGGCTATCAATCCCACCCATAATTCATGATGACTTTGCTTTATTGTTGGCCTGAGAAATCTATCTACCTAGTCTTTGTTTCTTGAAAGTTACTGACAGACATCTACAGGTCTTCTGCCTCATCCACAGCAGTTCTGAGTAGAAGTCTTCTGTTTCCCTGAAGTTAAATTTGCTCATTCTCTTTCCTTTGATGTACCAAGCCCATTTTCATTGTTTTAAAGAAAAAGGGGGAAAGCGGTGACTTGGTGAGTTTTGCTCAGTCAGTACACCCTACTTTTAAAGCTTACTGAATGTGACCACCACCTGCTGCATGGAGACACTGTGACTCAGTGGTAGAACCATCCCAGGTTCAATCCCTGGAGTATTTAAGTGAAAAGGACTAGGTAATGGGTGCTGTAGAAAAACTTCTGTCTGAGACCCTGGAAAGTATGTGCCAATCAAAGAAGAAATTTGGACTTTGATAGACCAGTGGTCTTACTCTGTATAAAGAAACTTCATATGATCACTTGTCTGTGGAGAATCAATCAGGGATCACTCAGTGTCCCTTTGAAAAAGAAGCATATTTTTAAAATATTTGAGAAGCCAAAATCAGCACATACCGAAAGTCTTCCTTATTAAAATTGCAGTTGTTGACTTGAATTTGTAGCCAAGATTTATTACATTTTTTTCTGCTAGTGCCTCTTGCTAGTTTTGCTTTCAAATTTCCATCTCCTTTCCCAGACATTCTCATCTGTTCTCTATTGGTGTCTTGAATATGTTCCACAATTTATAATGATGCTACATCCTATAGCAGCAGTTCAGAGAATTCTACTGCATATAGATTTGGCTTTTACCCGAAGCCTCCAAAACTCTTCTGGGTGTGCAAGCATACTGGCAGGTATATTTCTTTAAACTGTTGCTACAGTTTAAATAAATGTATACTCCATGACTGTGGCAATACTAGAGCTTTTTGTGCTTTATATTACTTGGAGCTGTCTGCATTGTAAGCAGAATTCATAGCTTTGAGTAGGCTTGCCTAGGATATGGTTTTGGTTTCAGCTAGACTTCTTGTTTTCCTTCTCTTTAAATGTGACAAGTGGATAGGAATTTCTTGATGAATCTATTACAGAGAGACTAGTTAAGTGACAAATGTTGGCAGTATTAGATATGTTCTTGTGCTGTGTCTCCTTAACATTGTTGCACCATACTCATCCTGATTTTAGCTTGTAGAGTGTTTATAATAGCCCATTACTTACCATGCCCACCACATGCTTTGTGGTTAAAATGTTTGTCTATATGCCAGATATGATGCATTACTTAGACACACTTAAATGGGAAAGAAACTCTTGCAGTATGATTCAAAATACACCTGGGCAAATATGTACAGTATGTGTAGATGCAGAGTAGTGCCAAAGAAATGCACAGATGTTGAAAACATCTCATGAATATCTCACTGAGTAGAAGAGAGGAAGGAAGACAGTGCAGTAATGAGCTGTTTTATTCCCCCCCACACACAAACCTGGAACACACAAGTTTGTGTATGTACGGATTGTAAAATGAGGCCTACCTGGACTGACCCCGGGGGGGGGGGAGTAACTAAAGAGAGTGGTTGTGAGCCTTTAGGAGTACCACTGATGAGATTCTTTTTGTTGTTGTTCAGTTGCACAGTCGAGTCCGACTTTTTGCGACCCCATGGACCAGATCACGCCAGGCCTTCTTGTCTTCCACCGTCCTCTGAAGTTGGCTCAATTTCATGTTCATTGCATCTATGACACTGTCTAA
>NW_015159725.1:296288-351339 GCF_001447785.1 Gekko japonicus | reverse complement strand
GGTTACCTTTTGACTTCCTACTTTAGCATTCCAGTCCCCTATGATGATGAGGACATCATTTTTTGGTGTTAGTTCTAGGAGGTGTTGTAGGTCTTCATAGAACCGGTCCACTTTAGCCTCTTCTGCATCAGTGGTTTGGGGCATAGACTAGGATTACTGTGATGTTTAATGTTTTGCCTTGGAACCAGACCAAAATCATCCTGTCATTTTTGAGATTGTATCCCAGTACTGTCTTTTGCACTCTCTTGTTGACTATAAAGGCCACACCATTTTTCGCCGAGATTCCTGGCTACAGTAGTAGATCTAATGGTCTTCTGAGTTAAATTCACCCATTCCTGTCCACTTTAGTTCACTGATTCCTAAGATGCCGATGTTCAGTCTTGCTATCTCATTTTTGACCACGTCAAGCTTACCTTGATTCATAGATCTTACATTCCAGGTTCTTATGCAGTATTGTTCTTTGCAGCATCGGACTTTCCTTTCACCATCAGACACATCCACAACTGAGCGTCCTTTCGGCTTTGGCCCAGCCACTTCACTCTATCTGGAGTTACTTGTACTTGCCCTCTGCTCTTCCCCAGTAGCATATTGGACACCTTCCAACCTGAGGGGCTCATCTTCCAGCGTCATATCTTTCAGTCTTTTGATACTGTCCATGGGGTTTTCTTGGCAAAGATACTGGAGTGGCTTGCCATTTCCTTCTCCAGTGGATCACACTGGATAGTCTAAATAGTCACTATTCACAGTACTCCTGCTGTGCAACAGTGAGTCAGTTTAGAAGCTGTGCAACCGTGAGTTTACAACAGGGGTGGCCAAACTTGATTAATGTAAGAGCCACATAGAATAAACGTTAGATGTTTGAGAGCCACAAGGCATGAACACACATGTTTTAATTGACAAATATGAAAATGTGCATATTAAATTAAAGAGACTAATGCTTTCTCTGAGCCAAACCAGTCTGCCGGTTTGGCAGGGCTTGGAGAACACATTTAACTTTAGATGGGGAGGGGAGAAAGATAGAAAGGTTGAAAGAAAGCAAATAGATGGGGGAGGGGGGAGAAGTGAAAAAGCAACTTTAAATTTGTCATCCAAGCCCCACCCACCCCCGCTGGCAGGCTTGGCTTGGCTTGGAGAAGGGATTTAAAGAGACCAATGCCTTGTCTAAGCTAGCCGGGGGGGGGCACTTTGAGAACACATTTAAAGTTAGTTGCTTTCTTTCTCTGCTTCCCCCCACCTCAAGCCTACCCAGGGAGGGGAGCACTGGCTGGGGAAGGAAATACTAATCGGGGAGACATGTCTCCCTTTCACTTCCCCAGGAGCCACACAATGTGTGTGAAAGAGCCGCATGTGGCTCTCGAGCCACAGTTTGGCCACCCCTGGTTTAGAAGCTGTTGTGCAATGGTCCAGATAGCAGCAGCTGCTCTTGAATCAGCAGAAGTGTCTCATTTGATTTTTTTTTCTCCTGCACCAGTTCTGTTCCATATTTGAATGGGTTTTACTTTGTCAGGCTGCATTTTCAAAACTGGTGAGAAACTGAGACTAGGATAATGTGCCTGATTTTTTCCAACCAGCTGATGTGTAGTTTTTTATCTACTGCCTTGTAGTTGTGTGTATTTCCAAATAGGAAAGATGTGGCAACTTAAAATCATTTAAATATTTTCAATACATTCTCCTTTGCCCATTGTCTCTTTGACCTTAGTTTAGATGCTTCTCCTGCCTCACCCTAGTTACACTATTAAAGGGATTGCTCATTAATTCATGCTTCAGTCATTACTGCACAATCAAGTGTGTCAGAAAGGTAAGATCAGAATTAGACATAGCCTATATAGATTGTCTCCAGGCACAATATTCCATTGTCAGAGTGTCTCTTTTTTCTTGTTTCTGCCACTGACAGCTAGTACTGTGGAGCAGAGGCAGAGAAACAAGCAACAGAATAACATCAAGATTTGGAATAAGTAATCCAAATGTTATGAGGACAGACTTAACATGGGTATGTAACTTTCGGCAGCAGTTCCTTGTTTCAAGTAACATGTAGGCCCACACACAGGGCCGGCCCTAGCTTATTTTGCACCCGAGGCAAGGATCCCTTCTGCCCCCCCCCCCCCGTGCGCCTACCAATTTTCAAAAATAAATGCATTTTAGGCACCAACGCACTCCTGCGCTCTGGTCAATTTCCTCCGCGCGATGGTAAGTTTCATGTCAGTTTCCAATCCTTCTCAGGTGACTTGTCGGGGTGGGGCAGGGCAGAACTTTATGGTTTCTTCGCAAAGCGGGGCCGGGGGGGGGGAGGAGAGGGGGAAAGTAGAAGGCAGGTGGCCCAGAAATAGAAAGGAGGGGGGCAGTCCTGTCAAAAGCAAAACAGGAATGATGCGCTTTGATGGAGGGGAGTGGGAGATAGAAGAAGGCTGGCTATCTATGTCCCCCCCCATCCTGGCAGGGGATGCCCTTCCAATGATCCGATTGAAGATCTCTTGCCCCCCTCCCTCCTGGTGCTTGTTAGAGCGAGTGTTGGGGGGAATGTTTTGAGATCCAGGGCTTTTTGAGTCTGGAGTGTCTGGCCACATTCCCTTGGCCACAGTGCACTTTTATGCATGGAACTGGGGAGGGGGGGAAATGCATAAGATCTGTGCCGGGGACGGGGGGGGGGGGGGAGGCAGCCAGCTCAGCAGAGCCCAAGATGTAGTGGAAAATGGCCGCTCTGGTGAGGGGGGCGGGGAAGGAGGGAGGGCCAGCCGAGCTGAATTTGGAAATGATGCCCGGCAGCCCGAGAGCGAAAGAAAGGTGAGCCAGAGAGGCCGAGCTTCCCGCAGGGGACATCCGGGCAGCCCCCTTTCTCTAGGCTGGCCGGGATCCTGCAGATCCCTCTCCTCCAGATCTCTCCCACCCCGTTCCCCCCTCCAGGAGGGAGCCCATGAGGACCCGGGCCGCCGGGGAAAGCCAATGGGGCCCTGTGGCAAGCAGGCCACCTCCATAGGGCTCTGCGGAGCACACAAGGGGATGGCAGGAGTTCCACCAGCGCCACTGCAGCATCAAACCCCCCGCTTAATAAAACAGCCCCCCACCATCTATCCTTCTGCTTCCAGTCCCCCCCAAACAGTGGGGTTTTCAATAAACAACTAAGCTGGGCTCCGGCGTTCTTGATCCACAGTCCTTCCTAGCAGCCCTGCCTGGAGAGGAAGTCCCAGCAAGTTCAAGGGGATTGGCTCTTGAGTAAACATGGCCGGGGCATGCTGCTGCTGCTGCCTCCTTCCTGGATCACCTGCAGTACAGTACACAAGTCCGACTGAGCCTACACGTGCCCGGGTGATGAGGGGAGGTGCGAGGCGGGCCCACTGGTAGTCTCTGGGGGAAGGTGGGAAGAGGCAGGGTTTCTGAGCGGCATGGGCGCACTTGCCGGACTGGCACTCGTTAGCCATACGACTGAGTCTACATGTGCCCGGGCGCTGAGGGGAGGCATGCACGCCGGCAGTCTCTGGGGGGAAGGTGGGAAGAGGCAAGGCTTCTGGGTGGTGTGTGGGCTTTTGGCGGGGACGGGGCTGCCATGTGAAGTTTGTCGTGGCGCCCAGGCCCAGCCCTAGGGGCCCTAGGCTAGGGCCAGCCAGTCAGAACTCAGAGATGGTGGCGGTGCTGGTGGCGCCGGCGGTCATCCAGTCAGGGAAGCCACTAGCCAGGGAGATCATACAGCCTGCTTTTGGTGGGGGGTGGGGTTTTTGTTGGGGGTCATTCTGTTTGGTGCCCCTAGGGCCGGGCCGGGCTCTAGGCGAATGCCTAGTTCGTTTAGTGGGTGAGCCAGCCCTGCCCACACATTACATTGCATACAGGTGAAGTACGGCCTAGATTAGATGTTCCCGACATGGGACCCATGTGCACATCATGGTGCCCACTGACATTGTTCCTAATGCCTGCCAAGTGTTTTTTATAAGTGCGAAGGGCCAGGTGGGGTTTTGTCCAGCAGGACTTCTGATTGGCCATAGGAGCTAGTGCAGAGTTTTTAAAAGTTGCTTTGGTTTGGCAGCAGCTGATATCTTCACTGTGTTACTGAAGTTAAGCTGTGTATGTACAAAAAACATTTTTAACTATGTGTTTTTTTAAAAAATGCCTCCTGTAAATAGCTTCTGCCTTTAAATTTCAAGAGTTACATTCAGAGTTATTCACAAGTAGAAAGCCTTTTCCACAGTATGTCCTCATTCCTTATCCTGAAAACCCCCATAGACTCTCCCCTTTTCCTGCCTCTTTTTTCCTTCTAGGGTTGCCAACCTCCAGATGTGGCCTGGAGATCTCCTGGAATCATAACAGATCTCCCAAGTACAGAGATCAGTTCCCCCCTAAGGTTGTCAGTTCCAGATTGAGAAATTCCTGAAAATTTGGGAGTGGAGCCTTTTAGGAGGGCAAGGTTTGGGGAGGGAAGTGAACTCGGCAGGGTCCATCCTCCAAAGCAGCCATTTTCTCAAGATTCTGCCATCTAGAGTTCAGGTATAAATCTAGGAGATCTCCAGATCCCATCTGGAGGTTGGCAATCCTGTCCCCTGAAATGGTTGCTTTCGATGGTGGAGTCTATGGCATTATATTCCTCTGAGGTCCCTCCCCAGGCTCCACCCCCCGATCTACAGGAATTTCCTAACTTGGGGTTGGCAAACTTATCTCATTCCCAACAGCAAACCCACCTTTATCTGCTCTTTCTTAAGCTTTCCCTCTCACCCCTCTTCTGGCTGCCTCTACCTAGGAAAACTGCGGACCAGTTGAGTGGTGCCAGCTACTGGACCAGACCCATTTGCATGGCAGGGAACCCTCAACCTCAAGGACCTGTGGGGTGGTGCCTCACTTTCCCTCCTCAGATTTCACCACAGAGTCTCTTAAGAATATCCCAATCGAGAGCTGGCAATTCTAATTAGGCTGGCCCTTATGAGTACTTCCTAAAAAGAGCCAAAATAGGCCTGTAATGGCCTTGCCCTCTCCCCTTGCCTTTTTACTCACATAAACCCAGCCTGGAATACTGTGGTTGCCATTGGAGGAATCTATTACTTAAAGCTACAAGCGTGCCTTTGATCATTTTTGAGTTTTTTATAATCCACATTTTTAAAAAGTTTTTACATTTTTCTGCAAACCTGGGGGTCTTTTCAGGTTTGTAGAAAGATCTGTTGCCAATTCACAGCCCAGTCACCAGATTTAAGTATCCAAAGATTTGTCTACCCTGCCAACCACAGATCATCACTCTCTGACATTCTGTGGATGGCTCCATCTCCTGCAGCAGCCATTTTATGGCTGTGCTCACCATCCTTTGTCAGAATTCCAAAGGTGTGCTCAGGCTTGAAAGGGCTGGTGATCCCTGGACTAGACATACAGTGGCTAGGTTGAAATACACAGCAGGTTTCCATTGTGGGGCATGTTGAAATTTCAGGGAGTCATTGATATAGAACTGTTACATGGCTTGCTGAGAGTAATATTGTTTTTAATAAACCTGGGCTTAAAACTTGTACAACTACAGTGTTGGCAAGTTTCACATGGGGTTTTTATTGTGTGTTGTCAGGTGAGACAGCTCAGACCACCTTTATTCAAATGGTCTTGACAGTCAGGATGCTTGAAAATTCTGGCCTTGTTTGTCTACTCTCCTCTTCACCTCCTTCGAGAAGATACGGATTTTGTCCTTAAAAGAGAGAGTGAGCATGCCAAGGAAGGAGCTTTTGTGTTCTTGTACAATTTTAATTTTTGGATTACTACACTTCAAATAAGTGGAGCTGTTTTGGTTACTTACAGTCAAGTCATTAAAGATGTGTTTAACATTTTGTGTTAGATGCATAGGTGCTTGGGCAATAGAGATCTCTTAAATGAAAATTATTAATGAGCTGCTGGTATTATAGTTATTTCATTTTGGTTTTTAGATGAAAACTGGGATGATCAGCTACTTGGATTTGAGCCTTGCAATGAAAACCTGATAACAGGCTGCAATATAATCAATGGAAAATGCGAATGTGATACTATTAGGACCTGTAGTAATCCCTTTGAGTTTCCAAGCCGGGATACTTGTCTATCAGCTTTAAAAAAGATTGAAGGTAAGTCTGTATTCACTAGTATTTGACTTGTAATTGTTAATGGCACATCGCTTTAAAGGCCTAAAATGCAATTCTTTAGACTTTAATAAGTATATATTATTGGAGATATTAGATCAATAGTGTTGGCTAATGAGGCATTTCTGATTTTGTTGAATACTCAGCGGGGTAAAAAGTCTTTGTTCTTGTGGGAAGAGAATGATTGTTGACTGTGTATTGCTTGGACTATCCAAAATGAATAAAGTTTGCCACTTGTTACATGCTTGAAATTCTTTACGAAGATGGAAGGCTAGTTAAAATGGTACAGTTGCTACTGTATCTTTAAACATCTTATCACACAAGATACTTAAATATAAGTAACTATAACGGAAAAGCAAGTGTACTGTCATGTGTGGAGTAAGGCTTGTGTCTTCCTTAGACTGCATGTGTTAGGAAGCCATCATGACACCAGCTTTCAGTCCTGTATATATGTAGCAAGATATCTACTTCTGCCATACTTCATTTTCCTGTGTGCTGGTTGTCAGTTAGGAAAGTCATTCAAGAATTTGCCTTTAGAATACTTCTGTTAGTTTTATGTGTTCAACTTGTGTTTTATGTGTTCTCATGTTCTATGTGTTGAGCTGGTACCTTACAGTTAGAAGCATTAAGGGAAAATCAAGTCCTGCCTTTCATTTATAAACATCTAATTTAATGGTGCTTCCTTATTACAAATATTGAATAATAAAAGAAAGTATGTGATCTGAGGGCTAATCTATAATCCCAAAATTGGTGTGTGCATACCGTACAAATCTCATATGTTTGAAACAGTCTGCCGCTGCAATACATGACTTTTTCTTGTTAAATGGAACAAAATCCATGTAATACCTTTTTATCAGAGCCAACCAAATAATAGAAAACATTGCACAAGCTTTCAGGCTCATCAGAACTTTTCACCAGGCCAGGCTCAGTTGCAAAAATTTAATAAATGGAGGAAAAAAGCAGATTTTCAAGGTCAAGATTTTAAAACCCTGTCTTGTTGGCCTTTGTTAGATTCTGACAAGCTCACAGTTTAATTGCTGTCTGCAGTCTGGGAAGAAGAAGAAAACAATGGAGGGTTATCTCATTTGAATAAATACAGTCCAACAAGTTCCAAATGTCACTCAGTCTGAGAGCAGATGGAAGCATCTGGTAGTTTATATTTTAACAGTGGTTGAGGTAAATATTTGGTTTTTGAGAGCTTTACAAATTGTTAATCTACTCTATAATTTTCTTGATTTTTGATGTAGGAGCAATTTACCCTATTCAACAGTATAGTGGCAGTGGTTTTTGCAATGGTTAATGCTAACTGGTTTCTGCTATGTACTTAGGATTAACTGGTTGAATCCTGGTTATCCTTAATCATGACTAATGGTCATACTAATGTAATTTATTGTAGTAAAGGCTAAGGGGTGGAATTTATTTGTGAGTAAGGAGGAACCAGCAGAAGGAACATGATCCTGGTTCAGAGTTACAACTGCAAAGTTTTTTGCATTCTTGTGCTTGAACTTCAAATTTACACTAGTGCTGTATGCAGGGCACACATGTACACAGTGATGTACCTTTCCAGTGTTACTTGTAACATGATGATTTTGATAAAAACAAGAAAATAAGGGCCCTGTGTAAGGGGAGTAAAAGTCCTGGTTCTAAGAGTCTATCTGAAGCTGGAATCCATTCTTTACATAATGTAGTCACAGTAGCTCTTCTAAGATTTCAGCAGAGGTACTCCCAGTACACTGTATTTAACATTGAACATCTGGAACATCTATCTTGGCTTCTTTACTATGCACAAGTGATATGAGGAAAGATCTCATTGTACTTCCTGTGTGGGTTTGCTCAAGCATACTCCCATCCTGTGTGAGCCTTTGTTATATAGACTCTGAATTAAGTTCATATTTGCTGTGGCTTCAGTCAGTTCTTCAGCATGTATTACAGTTTACTTCAGACACCTGCCGATATATCCTGCAACCCCAAACATTTGGTAAAAAGTACTACAAATGCAGGAATTGAAGGCATTACAACAGGTTCTTCCAGATATGTGTAACATTTTATTTATCTTTTAATTTGTTTACAACATTTATACCCCACTTTTCTGTCCTCACAAGGGCCACCAAGGTGGCTAACAGTTTAAAACATATATGATAAAATCATATTTTAAAACCACTAAAATCAACCCCCCAAAGCACATATAATTAAAATAATTAAAAATAGTTGACATACACAAAACATAAAAACAGCAATTACAATTTCAAAACTTTAAGAATTTTATACCACTTACACTACCATACAAGACACCGTTCAATGTTATACACAAAAAAAGTTTTTCTTCGACAGAACTGCAACTTGTAGGCAAATTTAAGACAACCTCCTAATTTTTATGGCAGCCTTAGGGGGGGAAACTTAGTCTTGCATTTCAGTAAATATGGTATTGTTGTCAGCTAAACAAAATAATCCTAGACCTTGCCCACAGTTCTTGAGTGGAACTTTCTGCATTAGTACATTAAGTAATGCAACACTAATCCAGTCATGAATGTCGATCTCAAGATCTGATCATATGCTCTGTTCTCTCTCTGAAGCTTTTCTGCCTCATATACTATCTTGATTTACCTTCTCTCAGCCTGCCCTGGCAACTCTTTTAAGGGTATGTTTTAGGAGGTTGCAGTTAGCAGTGAATTGGTTATTACAATAAACACATGCAATCCTAAATCCTGAGTGTGACATGCTGAGACACAGAACATTGCATTGTGCATTAGTTATATAGCTTTGTTTGAAGTTATTAAAGCAAATAATTGTATCATAGCTAATGATATAGTTCAGTGACCAAACTGCATAGGCAAAGCTGCTTTGCTTTCTGTAACTCTGGAATCAACAACTGGTAATCGTTGGGGGGGGGGCACTAGCTATGGTGCTACTTCCTAGAGCAATTCATAAAATATTTAAGCCTCACTGTAGCATGTGGAAAAGAAATTTTGATAAATTTTTTTAGAGTTGGTTAGAAATGAGCAAAAACCTTTTTAAAGCCATTTAAACTCTACTTGCTTGTCTCCTGCAGCTGAATAACTAAAACTGGTTCAACTGGTATTACAACATTTTCTAAGGAACACTTAGGAACATGGAAAAGCAGTTCATCTCAAATTCTTTTTTAGATGTGCATAGCTGTCAGGTTTTAGTTTTTGTGATGGCATCCTAGATGAAATTATGCTTGTGGAGTATTTATAAGCAAAGAACTAGCTATTTTTTTTAAGCTGAAGAGATACCTTTCTCCCCTTTTGGATGCCAAAACTTAGTATCCAGATGTATAAAAGATACTTTACAACCATAAAACATTGCAAATATATTTTAAATGATGAGAAATTTATTCTGCTGTGCTAGTTCTAACTAGCCAAAATGGAAGAGATGCTAATGTTTTGTAGCAGCCCATTCAAATTACTGAAATCAAAAACCATTAAGCATGTCTTAACTATACAGTAACACACAGTATTCTAAGATTAAGAATATCTAGTTTTGATCATTTCTATTAAAATGGCTACATCGTATTGGTATACTTCATAGCATGTTTCTAAACCTATTCCGTTTCCAATTGATGAATTATGATTGTAAATATAGCTGTGCAAAACAAGCACTTTCTAAATACGAAACACTTCTTAGGTTTCAAATAAAGCAGCAGTGATAAAAAATGTTACATTTACAAAGAGATGTTTAAGGTTTCACAGTTACATGAGAATTTTATGACTGAGGCTAAAGTCCTTTGTCATCACTTTAGCAAGTTTTACTTCTGAGGTAGGAGAGCTGTTTTTAACAAATATGAGGAAACGGTATGTGTGCTAGTTGATGTCTTGTTTGTTCTTGCCTTCTTATGTCTAGAGCAAGATTTTGTCTAGAGCTACATTGTTGTATTCATGTTAAAAATGCTATTGAATTTGTTGCCTGAATTGTACATTACAAATAATTACTTCCGTGTTTGGTGCAATATGGCCAAGTTGCTGCTGTCCATAAAACACCTTAACCCTCTGCTTGTTACCTTTCTTAATAAATAATGTGTCTTAATGACAGATTATTTTTCTAATGTCAGAAGTGACTCAATAAGGAGCCCTTTTGACTGATTAGCCACCAAATGTCCTGCTGCTAAGAAAGTTAATGAGTTTGCAGAAATCCAATGTGATGTACAGAAGGTGTTAATCATTTTAGTGGAAAGACAGAGGAATGGTTCTGCATGCAGAAGGTCTAGGATTGCCAGCCCCAAATCCTGGCAGAGGATTCCTCAGTTTCAGAGGCTTCCCTCTGAAACGGACCAGCTGGCAGGTGGGGGAAACCCAGGGACACTCTATGGTTTTGAGGGAGAAAAAACCATTGCGTTTCGGCCAAATACTAGAGCGTCCCTGAGCAACATCCCCAATGGGATGACATCATTTCCAGGAGACGTCATCACATTGGGGGTATTGTGTGATGTCCCCACTCATCCCTGGAATGCCCCCCCATATCCCTCCACCAGAGGAGCAAGGAGACCGGGCAACCCTAAGAAGGTCCAAGGTTCAGTCCTCTGTATCTCAGGTTAAAAACACATGATGTGAAAAACTTCTTTAAACCCTGGAGAGGTGATGCCAGTCATAGTAGACAGTATTGATATTAATGGACTAATGGTCTGTGTATTAGCCAATTCTCATGAAAGTTCTTGTAGTAGCATTTCAGTATTGTTGGTCAAATTGGCACTACACTGATAGTGTAGCTGACCTGCTCATTAAAAAAAGATCTTGGCTTTAATTGTAGAGCTATGACCAGGTTGTCCAAACATCAGTATGTTGACCATCCAAAATGCAGTGGTGCTGTCCTCCTGTCTGCCTCCCTGGTAGATTGCTTACATGAAATAGGTGCTTACTAGTCTACTACCTTCAAACCCTTTGCCTTTGGTTTGTGATGGCATGGTGAAAATGCCAAGAGCACAAAACATTTCCAACTAGACATGGTTTTTAGTCAGCTGCCATACAGCAGTAATTTAATTTAAAGGAGTACTCTGCACTTTTCCTGCTTGACTCTGAGCTCTAAGTGGAATGAAGAGCATTCGTGCACTGGGAAGGCTTTCTCCATGATCTAGAGCCCTAAACACTTTTAAATTTCGGTTTGATTCTTATTTACTTGGTTTACACCTACTGCATAGCTATTTTTGGGCAGGAACGCACAGGAATGGAGTTTTGGCTGGCTTCAGAGTTGGCCACGCCCACTACAGCCAAAACCTCTGCGTGCGTGGCTACAGAGGGAAGGCCTGAAGAGTGACACCCCCCGGCAACTCCGAGGCTGGTGGGCCGGGGGGGCCCTGGAAGGATTGGGCCTCCCCGTGCCTTTCCCAGCCTGTCCAAGGGCCGGCTTGCCTGGCTCTCCGCAGCCACAGGGCACCTGGGCAAGCCAAGGGAAGGCAGTTTAAACTGCCTTCCGTCCCTTCCAAGGGCCGGTTGCCCGGCCTCTCCGCAGTCGTGGGGCACCCAGGCAAGCCAAGGGAAGGCAGTTTAAACTGTCTCCCCTCCCCTCCAAGGGCTGGCTTGCTCGGGCTCCCCACAGCCATGGGGTGCCTGGGCAAACCAAGGGAAGGTAGTTTAAACTGCCTGTCCTCCAAGGGCCAGCTTGCTCGGGCTTCCCGCAGCCACGGTGCGCCCGGGCAAACCAAGGGAAGCCAGTTTAAACTGCCTCTCCTCCAAGGGCAGGCTTACCCGGGCTTCCCGCGGCCACGGGGCGCGTGGACAAGCCAAGGGAAGGCACAGGGTAATATGCTAATGAGCTGCACTGTCAGGGGTATGGCATGGGGTAATATGCTAATAAGCTGCACTGTCAGGGGTGTGGCCTAATATGCTAATGAGTTTCTGCTTTTGGGTGTGACGTATTATGCTAATGAGTTCCTGCTGGGCTTTTTCTACAAAAAAGCCCTGCACCTAGGGTTCCCAACATCTAGGTAGTACCTGGAAATCTCCTGCCATTACAGTTGATCTCCAGATGATCCTGGAGAAAATGACTTCTTTGGAGGATGAGTTCTATGGTATTATATCCTGCTGAGGTCCCTCATCTCCCCAAGCCTCTCCTTCTCTAGGTTCCTCTCCCCAAATCCCCAGATAAATCAAAACCCAGAGCTGGCAACCCTGTTTATATTCCACCTCTATCCACAGTGGAGACCCCAAATGGCTTACTGTGTTCTTTTCTCTATTTTATCCTCACAACAACACTGTGAGGTAGGTTGGAAGATTATAGATTCACCCACTGGTTTTTGAATATCTCTATTTTGATGTAATGCTTAGCAAGCTGAAGTATTAGATTAATTTTATTTCTTAACACTAGACCTTCCTTTGTGAATACTTAAATGCCTTAAACTTAAATAGATAAAATTTAAAGGAACATCTGGCAGATTTTTTTATTCTTTAATATTAACAGATGTTTACAGCATGTCTAAAATTGTTATCAGCATCAAATGCTCAAAGGGTTGTATGGGCTCAAGAGTTTCCTTGATATGTTGAGGTAATGATGCAGAGGCACACATAGGGTAGTGTTGATGCTGTAGAACTGTATGAGGAAGTGGCACAGTGAAGGTCTTATTTCCATATATGTCAGAGTCTGCTCTGAGACCCTGAATGCTCATTCACCTTGACATACGGTCTGAACTTCAGTATGATAAAAATTTGATACACTGTTTTAGAGATGTGAAAGGCCGGGGGGAAATTGTTTTTTCCCTCCTTTTTTACCCAAACCTCTTTTCAGTTTTTCCAATGGAAAAATTGGAAATTTGGGGAGTACTGGAAAAAATCCTATCTCTCTCAAACCACTTGAGACATACACCCACAAATTGTGTAACAAGTAACATATTGCTCCACATATTGTGGATCAGAAGGAGGTGGGGCAGAAAATGTACCAAAGTCTCAAAGGAAAGCTCTGCAAGTTTCTTTGGGAACTGAACTTTCTCTAATGAATGACTGCAGAAGAAAGAAAATAGCATCCAACTAGCAGTAGAGCACATGTGCTAAGATAGCATAGGGTGTACCAGTTAGCAGTTTTTCTCCAAGTATTGGATATATTTGCAGTTTTTCTTGGAGAAAAGAGTCATATAACTTTTAAATTCTGTAAAGGTGATAAATATTGCAATTGTATATGCTGAATAAGTTATAAATGATGCCTTTTCTGTTAAAGCAGGAAAATTAGTTTGATATTGATAGGGATGGTAAGCAATGTTCCCTCTAAGCTGTGGAGTCTTTGTGAGCAAAAATTCTACTTTGTGAGCTACTGGCATTAAAGTTGTGAGTGAGTGATTCGGCTGCTGCATAAATTAGTTTGCTCTGGAGACATCCTTCCTGAGCTAAGACAAAAATGTATGAGCTGGAGGCTAAAGAGCTGTGAGCTAGCTCACACTCAGCTTAGAGGGAATACTGATGGTAAGTATTCTATACATAAGTATTGTATATATTGCAGTTTCCCCCCCAATTTTCAAATTTTAAAAAAGTATTCTTTTCTAGAACTTAAAAATTTTCAACATTTTTATGTCTTTATGCTATTTCCTGTCAAGAGATTGGGTTTTAATAAAGTATAGCTAGTTCTATCGATCAACTACTTCATTGGATTTGCAGTGTATCTCAGATTCATAGTTTATACCAGCAGTGCCTTAAGTTCCACTTGAATGTTATCCTTTGCCCTGCAGTGTTGCTCCAAAAAGTCTATTTGACTGCACTGCTATTGTAGCTGTGCAAGTTTTGTTTACATTGTGGGTTGTGGAGAACAAATATTTGCAGTCCTGAAGGGTTCCCAGTCTGAAAAGGGAAAGTGTTACCTTGTTTTAAGAATGTAAGATACTGAACAATAAGGCATTTAATTCTATGAGAGAAATAAGAACAGATGATTGCCTTAAACCACTGAGCTTCAGAGTGTTGTAAAAATAAGACTCTATAACTTTAGTGCTAATATTGTAAATAGAGGAACATTGGTTTGAAATGATCAGCTACTGTTGAGTATCAGTTGGTGAGGGGTCTAACTTTTATGAGTCTATGGGCACCTTTGGGATTCTGACACAGGGTGGTGGACACAACCACAGAATGGCTACCACAGGAGGCAGAGCCCAAGTGCAGGCAAGAAGAGGAGTAATCAAAAATACACTCTGGTGGCAGCTGCCTCTGAAACAATGTTATTTTAATCTGCATAGCTGATCAGATCTTCAGTTTTTGTGTCAACCCAAACATATGCTTTCCAAGTTGTTATTTGCAGTATTGTATCTAGTGGTGGTGGCAAAATTATGCTCATTTTAGTGCTCACAGTTAGAAAAAGTATTCTGTGTTCTAAAGTATGGATTTTAAGTATGTTCAGTGTTTTTGTATAACACGTAAAACTAGTTGTCATGAAGTTATCATTTTATGTTTATATATCGGCCATTATAATTTAAACTGACTTGAAAAATTCTCACTATGGACTAACACAATTTTGAAAAGTGAAGCAAATACTCACGTAGGGTTTAAGGATACTGACTTTCAGATGTTCTCTTTGACCTTTGTAGTTGCAAAAGAAATGCTCAACTTTCTAGCATCTGGGTTTGAGTCTTATTACTTGGCACAGTTATTTTAACAGGGCTTTGCCTTTTCTATTCCACAGTAGTTAATGCAGATTTTTTAGGGGTGAAAGTGTATATTGGACAATAGACCAAAAGCAACATGTTTCCGCAATTGCTCTGCAGTGAGGCATAATTAAATAACTTGGGTGAAGAGCAATAGTGGCAAAATAATTTCTAGTGAGTAACTTTTTGAGTTCTCCAGAATTATAGTGAAAACATTATTAGGACATAGAAATCCTAAAAAATGTTCAGATTTAGAAAGACAACCATATAATGAAAGTACACTGTAATGTTCCACAAAGTATGTTCCCCACCTTAGATGATAAAGAAATCTTCCAGCATTTGAAATTTGGGCTTAAGTGTTTATTCTGTGGTTTTCTGTTTCAGTTTAATTGGTAGTATAGCTGTTGTGCATTAACAATCAAACAACCTTGGCTATGCATTTTTATGAATAATGGAGTAGCTGGTTTATGCTTTGTGCATGAAATTAAATTCCTGTTAAGCACATGACTTATGGTGAAAGTGGTTTTGCAACCACTTTTTGACTTATGCACTGACTGCATATTTTTGTTGCAGAAATACCCATTAAAAATGAAGGCATGTGTGATGGACTGCACTTTTAAGAGGCTCAGTAGTGCTGTACCAACAACTAAAGGACTGTGAAGGGTACTCAGAGAGAATGCTCCCTGTTTGACTGCTTAGGGAATCTTCTCTTTCTCTAGAAGATCTCTCCTTTCCTTTGACCAGAATGGGAGTCCAAACTTTCTTGCCAAACTCTCCCTCAGTTCTATCTCTGTCTTCAAACTGCTCTCAGCTACTATTGAATTCAGACTGCATTCAGTCAAGGTAGAAATCTGCCTCTGTCAGCGCTAAACCTTTTTTCTGTCAGGGCTGTTCACAGGTGGTCTCAGTACTCATCTCTTCTCAGTTAAGGCAGGAATCTGAATCTTTTTTTAATTTTAATTTTGTTTAACATAGCTCTTGTCCTTTGCTTTTTGTTGTGTTTTATCAGGTTTTTATTTTTTGTCCATTTTCTCTTTTTACCTACCGTGTTTTCCCGAAAATAAGACACTGTCTTATATTTATTTTTTCTCAAGAAGACACACTAGGGCTTATACTACAAATGCATAGAAATCCTGCTAGGGCTTATTTTTGGGGTAGGTCTTATTTTCGGGGAAACGGTATGTTTTGTAGATTCAGTGTTAAAATTGCCCTCCCTTATGAGGGATGGGCGTGGTAGGACTGATTGGAAAATAGTTCAAAGGGCTTGTCAATAGTTCAATAGTTCAAAGGGTTTGGAGTTCAATAGTTCAAAGGGTTTGGAGCAGAGGTCCATCAGTGGCTATTAGCCACAAGGTATAGATAGGGACTCTGGGGCAAGTGATGCTCTGTCATCGTGGTGCTTGGGGGGGTCAACAGTGGGAGGGCTTCTAATGTCCTGGCCCCACTGGTGGACCTCCTGATGGCACTGGTATTTCTGGCCACTGTGTGATACAGAGTGTTGGACTGGATGGGCCTTTGGCCTGATCCAACATTGGCATCTCTTATGTTCTTATGTTCTTATGTCACAACCATTTTGCGATGATGCTCGCTATCCTCCTTCAGTATTCCAAGTACTCACAGGTTCACCAGAACTGGGGACCAAGCTGGGCAGTATTGATTTATCATGGAATCATAGAAGTAGAAATCCTATTATGGGATTTGATTTCTTACAGTCTTTGTCCCTTTAAAAACAGAAAAAAAGGGTAAAAGTCAGCAAAGTTGTTGCAAGTTTCAGTATTTATGTATTTTCTCTTCTTGCTCAAGATGATTCTGCAGGCCACTGCTAACTTCCAGATTGCATTCTTGCCCCTTACCATTCTCTTTGCTGTCTCCAGTAATTTGTGCCTGTGATTTGTCTGGAATCAATTTGCACACAACTGTTTGCCTCAGTCTCTCACATGCAGCAGAGTCTGACTTGAAGACCAAATTTGGGGGAGGTACATAATCCCCTTCCATTGGCTTACTTTTCTACAGATCTTAAATGAGCTCAAATACCAGAAGTGAGCCTAGCAATAAGAAAAGTGCCTGACATAAGGGGCTTCAGAGAAATAACCTGGTGGTGTGTGGTGGCGGCGGCTTAGCTCCCTACATATTCCTTTTGCCCTTGGAATGAGCCCTATTTGTTTTATGGGAAAAGTTGGGTTTTAACTGTGCCACCATCACAAATTTGTTGTGCTTTAATTATTTTTATTTAGGAATTTTTATTTCTGCTCCACTGTGGACTCAAAGTGGGTTACAAAAGAAACAGAAAAATATAATTTAGACAAACAGTATGCAATATAACTCCTACTCATGGATTCCTGGACTGGCTTGCTCAGGGTCACAGGATATGAAACATGGACTAAGAGCCAGAGTGGATACCCAACCTTGTTCAGTCTGTGGCAGTTTCTGAGAACATAGAATGGGCAAAAACTGTAAAGTAGTTGCCAAGGTGGGGGGGAGGGGGAGATACCACCAGCCACTCAATGATTGTCATGGGACTGAGTCCAATCACAAAATATTTGGTGGTTTCAGGCTGTAAATTGTAGACAGTGTATAGTAGCCAGCTGTTTCCAAATGGGTGCTCCCTGGAAGTGCAAATTTGTTGCCCCCTGGGCTTTTGTAAAGCACCTCCTGGTTGGACAAGACAGAACGAGGTTAGGATTCATTTTATGGCTTATGAAAGAATAAAATGAGCATCAGGAATCATAGCACTGAGCACCATACTGGGATCACTGCTCGAAGTGCAGGCTATGTGGCGTATTTTAACTCCTTCTTTCTTGTGGTACCATCAGAACAATGAAAAAAATTGTGAACTCTGTAAGTGCCTTCTCCCTCGGCTGAATACTTTATGTTGAGCACACACAGAATAAATTTCATACATTTTCTACTTCAATACATGTAAGGCTGTCAAGGCAATCACAAAAATTACATAACAATAGTATGGATCTTAGAGTTAAATTTTTCTTGTCCGTCCAAAACCCCTACATGAGTTATATGTGTGTTAGTTAATGTGGGGTTAGGGAATTAGCAGATATCATTCTTGGCTATATCCTCTGCACCACTTTGCAGTGTCCTTAGCCTTCAGGAATGTTTTTTAGGCAGCTAAAGTGATTACAGCAGAAGTAGGTGCTTGAAAAATGCTTTTTAGGGCTAGCATTTAAAATACTTTGTTAAATGCCCTTTACTCTTTTAAAATGTATTATAATAACAGAATCTAGTTTACAGTATTGGCTATTTCCTATATACTGTGGACAGGTACAACTCTCATGTCCTCTTGTCTCCTTTGGATTTTTTCTGCAGCATTTGAAATCTTGTGTGTGCAGAAATATATACCAGAACAAACCGCAAGATAATATGAGAGCAGAAAAGCTTGTTTCAATAGTGACAATGTTAACATTCCTGAAGCCCATGGAAATAAAAACGAAAATCTAGAACCTGAAGTTACTGAGGTTCTAGAATGGTTCTGATTTGGTAAAGAAGCTTGAGATAGTGGTGTTAATAGGTGATATTAACTATTTAACTGATGTTACTAATGTTGTTCATAGTCATGACAACTGCAGGGAATGGTGATGGTTTTGTTACTGAAGAAATTAGTGTTTTAAACTTGAAGTCAATACCAGATATAGGGAGAGATCTTAATACTGTAATTTGTGATGCTGGAGACACTTTTTAAAAAAACAGATCGTTGAAAATATTTTAAATTAAGGATTAGTTTTTATGTAGGGGTGCTGATTCCATTGTTGCTGCTGATAAGCAGGTGTTGCAAGGTCTTGTATTTCTAGGTAATGCTGACTGTGCAGAATTGCTGCTTTGTGGTTGGATCCAGCCCATTTGCAAATGGACTAAGTTTGTGGGAGGGATCTTGTAAGGGGAGAAAAATTTGGCTGATTTCATTCTTATTGCAACCTTTTATGTTGTTTCTGAAGTTCCCCACCTCTCAGTAACAGATTTTCAGGGACGTAGGACTATACCGGAAAAATGAGGGAACTTGCTCCATTAATGAAGGGTTGAATTCAACCCTTTAAGTCCAGTTATTTTAAAAAACCCTTCCTTTTATTACAGTGTTAATAGTTTAATTCCAGCAGTTCCAAAAACAACCAGCTTAATATAGCTGGCAGAAAGCTACCCTACCTTAGAGTACCAAAGCTTCTTTTAGGCTTGTGGTATTAAGGATCCATATCAAAACAAGCCTTAACTCTCTCCCTAGAAGCTAAAATGACTAAACAGAAACTGTTGTACTTGGCCACATTTATGAGAAGACGAGAGTTATTGGAAAAGGCAAGACAGCTAGGAAAAGTTGGAGGCAATAAGAAAAGAGGAAGACACAACATGAGATATATTGATTCAATAAAGGAGGCCATGACTCTTGGTTAGGAGTGTGCAAAAAAACCCCAAAAAACACCACCTTCAGCCCATTCGGATTCTGCCGAATCGGGCAGCAATTTCAGCTGGCAGTAAGACTCCCGCATGTCAGTTTCGTCAGGGAGTCTTGGCCAGCCGAATGTCAATTTCAGCCCCGTTATATCCTATGGGCCATTGAAGTCAATGGCGAAAACGCAGAAGAAGAAGAAGAGAAGAGATTGGATTTATACCCCGCCCTTCACTTGGAGTCTCAGAGCGGCTTACAAACTCCTTTCCCTTCCCCTCCCCACAACAGACACCCTGTGAAGTGGGTGGGGCTGAGAGAACTCTGACACAAACTGCTCTTTTTCAAGGACAGCTGTGCCAGAGCTTGTGACTGACCCAAGGTCACATCAGCAGGTGCAAGTGGAGGAGTGGGGAATCAAACCCGGTTCTCCCAGATTAGAGTCCGCACACTTAACCACTACACCAAACTGGATCTCACCTACACCAAACTGGATCTCACAACTTGAAGGGTATATTCTGGGGGCTGGAGGGGAGGGGGCTTGAGGGAGAGACTCCAAACTTGTAGGATAGCTGCTGGAGCCTTTCCCCAAGATACCAACCAAGTTTCAAGAGCATTGGACTAGGGGGTCCAATTCTACGGGCCCTCAAACAGGTTGCCCCATCCCCTCCATTGTTCTCCATGATGGGAAAAAAGTTACTTTTTCCCCACCATAGAGAACAATGGAGGGGATAGGGGCAACCTGTTTGGGGGCCTGTAGAATTGGACCCCCTGGTCCGATGTTCCTCATACTTGGTTGGTATCTTGGGGAGAGGCTCCAGCAACCACCCTGTGAGTTTGGAGCCTCTCCCTCAAACCCCCTCTCCTCCAGCCCCCAGAATATACCCTATGTTTTTGCCATTGAATTCAATGGCCCATAGGATATAATGGGGCTGAATTGCCGCCGAAATTTGGCGGCAATTCGGCAGCAAGCCGATTCAGATCAGAGAATCTGAATAGGCCTGCAGCAGCCCGAAAGGGGTCCAAATGGGCCATTTTCGGGGGTGCATTCGGTTCATCCCTACTTTTGGTTTGCAAAAACTGAGCAAGGCTGTTAATGATGGAACCTTTTGAAAGTTATTAATTCATAGGGTTGCTATAAATTGGAAGCGTCTTGATGATTCTTAATACACACACTTATTGGGGAATATAATAAAAATAAGAATTAAAAAATAAGCGAAGACATTCTTTTTCCAAAAAGTATAACTTTGTTATACATAATGCATTTAATATTTTAAAATAAGGATGTTTAGATTTGACAGAAAAAATAGGTATTTCAGTTTCCCCTCAAATTTCTTTCCCTTCCTGCAAATTGTATACCTCCATAGAAGAAGCATAGAATATATCTCTTTTGTATATGCAAATGTTATTCCGTAGTTTATATTGAATAACTTATCTAAACTTAAAAGTTGGTTCTGACCCATCCAAAAGGCTCTGGGCAGGTTTAAAATTAAAATGTACATGTTTTATAGGAAATAGTCAAAATCGTGCCATTACAATATTAACACATACACAGAGTTGACTTGAAGAATGAGAAGCCAATGCAGAAAAAAAACACTGATATAATATGTTCTTCTTCCAACCCATCAAGAGAAGAGTGCTGTGTTCTGTGCCAGTTCTTATTTTTATAAGAAGAACTGTCTGGATGGTTTATTCTATAAGGTTAGAGTTCATAAATGATTTTTTTAGTTATAAAACTTTTAACTGTATTACTATGGTATGAAGCCAATGTATGCTTGTTTGACTTATTTTCTTGTGAGTAAATATTGCATAAAAAGTTGAGAACAAATATGGCCTGCAGCATGCTTTTAGCTTGTGGTTTCCATTTGCCACTTTTTTGCCTAATAAATATGTTGAATTGGTGTCAAGTATTGCTGTCCCCCCCCCCAAGGTGTTAGAGGTTAATGATGATTTGCATGCAGCATCTCAGATGTCATCTGTGTTAGTATGACTTCTGGACCCCTTCCCTGTAAATTGGAGCTAGCTTTATCCCAAACTACCATTTAAATATTTGTTCAGGGAAGATTTGCAATACTCTGATAAGAAAAGCTTATTTAAATAATAATGAGACTTTGCAATGAAAAGTGGCTAAAATATTCTACAGATGTTAACGGGGAATGCAGAATACCTATATAACTGTTAGTATTTCCTATATAATGTTTGTCTTTAACATGACTTTTCTTACCAATCTTGCATTTCCCCCCCCTGCCAGCTGTTACTGGGCACCACTAACGAATAGGAATGCTTTATGAGGCCGCTTCCTCTAGAAGGTGGTTCTTGTAGTTGATGACTTAGTGATGAAACCATAAGAGGGGTATATGTTTAAATTAGCAAATTTTCCCGTTGAAATTTAAATAATTTAAATATTTAGTATTAGCAAAAAAGGGCAAATACACCATGTAGAAGCCTGGACAATGTACAAGGACCACCATTTGTCCATGCTTCATATCACACATTTAGCCCATCTATCATGATTGATTTGCAGCACAACAGTCCTATTCACTACAGATATACAGATTATATTTACATATGTGGGGAGGAAAATTGTCCAGAGAAATTTTCTGCCTCACATCACTGGTGGTAACTTGCACTAGAACCCCTCTTCCATAGTTAGACACTGTATGTATAACTCATGTTGCTTGACTGGGAATTGTATAAGCAGTACCCATCAGATGTTTGGTTCCCTTTACCTTTCACAATGTTTGTCCCCCTGAACAGTCTGGCAGGCTGCTGTGCTTCAGATCAATCCTGTTAGATGGGCTAAGAGTATGGTTGCTAGGTCCCTTGGACCTGCTTTCAGGGTATGGGGGGAACTTGCCAGGAGCAGGGAGGATCACCAAAAATAAATGTGACGTGCCTATGTGACCTGAAAGTGACATAAGTACGGAATTAGATTATACCATAGAGTTTTGCCCAAAATCCAGAGCATCGCCCCCCAACGTGCCTACATCACTTTTGGGTCATGTGGGCATATTGTGTTTATTTTTGGCATTCTTCTCTGTTTGGGGGGAGAGGAACACCCAAAACTGGGGGACCGGGGTGTGTGGCATCCTTAGCTAAGAGGCATGGACAGACCCCAGTGTTTGTACATGGTCCAGGTTTGTATATGATGTATTAACTTTGTTTGCTAATATTAAATATTTAAATTACGTATTTAAGTTTTGGCGGGACTGAATGCAATTAACTGATGAGAAATCTTGATAATCTGCATTTACCATGGTATCAGTTGGCGAGTGTATAAAGTTAATATCTGCAGGAAAAACATGCAGCTTACTATCTGAATGTCTCTTGCCTTGAAAACCCTACTGGATCTCCACAAGTGAGCTGCAACTTGAAGGCACTTCCCCCACCATAGTGCATAAACGTATGTCTGAATTAGGGCCGAGTATCAAAATTAATCTCTTTTCCGTAAAAGTTCCCTATATGCCAGTCACACTTAAATTCTTTCAGGGTGTTCAGGACTTTAAAAACCTCATTTGTGCAGCATATTTATTGTTTTCTCACAGTAAAACAGTAAATAGAGAATAACTGATGCACCTGAATGTTATAGCCTGAGAGTATTCATTTTGTCTACAAAGATATATGGTTCATTTAACCATAGGTATTTGCTTCAGAAACTTTTAGAGTTTGGATTATTTATTAAAATCACTGGATCTCTGAAACAATGGTTAATATTATCAGCAATGTCTATAGCATTGACCGCTTATAAAATGGCGTTCTGCAAGGGTAGAGCTTTGTAACTTGCAGTTCAGGACTTGTGGCTAGAGAAGTATCAGTGTAGATAGGGACCTAGAATTTCTGAAATTCCTAAGTATGGATAGTATACGGATAGTATGGATAGTATACTGTAAAGTGTGCCTTGTTCAAAGTAACACAGGCATTTTTGCTTCAGAACATGATAGAATCAACTTGAGTTCCGGACCTAGGCTGAAGTGAGATATTGAATTTGATCTTCATGGATGGAGGGTATGGGACTTCCTCTCATTAGACTATACTGTTAAGATTTCTTAAAGCAATTTCGTACTACAATGTTTACATATATGCAGTGAAGCTAGATATTAAGTCTCAAAGAAGAGTGCTTTTAAACACAACCTATCATATTATGATGTCCTAAATATATATAATACTTCTACTTACAGTACTTCTACTTCTAGAAAGAGGCACATTTGAAAATGCAGGACATTAAGTCTAGGCATAGCTATATAAATTAACAGCTGTAGTTTCTAAAACTATATTTTCACAATAGCGAAAAGCAGAAGTCTGTAATTGAGCTGGCACGCTTGGCATATCAAATGAGAAAAGCCATAGTTTCCTTTTGCCACTGCTGTCCTGTGAATTTTCTTTGTACAGCCCTTTGGTAATGACTGAGACTTCCAGTGCCTTACAGATTAACTTCTGAATTTAGTTAAAGGCTGTAATTTTATGAAGATGGAAAGGAAAATGAAACTACTACAGTAAACATTATTTTCCGTTCTTTCCAAACTCTCAGCACATTTCTTTAGTAATCTTATCCCTCCCAAGTGAATTTTAAGTAATATTTTTCTGTCACCTTTTGTGATATGTACTTATCCTGAAAAAAACTTTAAGGGCAAGGTGGTACCTTGTGATCTTCTTGATTGACAATTCTTTTGCTTCCTGGTAGGTGGTGCCATTACGCTTAGTATAAGGACTCAGTTGTAGGCTGAAGGAAGAAGAAGACTACTGTTAAAAGAACTGCTGGTAAGTCTGTCTACCTTTTGTACAGATGACATAAGATGGCGATGACTCAGTGCATGTCTGCTTGAAGGCTCCTGACCAAGGCTTTAGGCACTATGCTATGTATATGCACAAGTGTAAGTCTAAAATGGTTTGACTTCTATAAAAGTACTTCTAGGGGGCGTATTGAAACATTATGTGGCAGAGCGATTTGTGGTTCCTAGGTAGGTGATATGAGAGTTGCTGGAAATAAAAGGTTTAACAGAAAGCACCATGTTAGTTAAGAATTTACCTTGAATTTTATTCATGCTATTTCTCAAAGGAATCTAAATAGTAAAAATCAATATAAGTGTGTGGATAGAAGTGTGAACTTAGAGGAAAGATACCTACAACTGACAGAAGCATTACTTCATGATAAAGTTGTCTCATACAGTCTAATGGGCATGGGGGTTTTGTAGTATGGAACTAGACCGAGTGCTGTGTATTTCTGGTTTGACTTGTTGTGATACGACTTCTCTTATGTGTCTTGCTTTAAAAGTGGGCAGGATCCAGTCTCTCAGTTTTTCTTTGAAAGTTATGAGGATGTGATGTAGGGGCATTGCTGCCCTTGGTACCATATAATTTAATCACGTTGTGCAGTGAGAATAGTCTCATATCATATTTTATGCTCTTTGTTGAAATGAACTCTGTCTTCACATAAGATCTGTCATTAGGTGCTATATTTCATTAGTTGGTTATCTCTAGATAACTGAGAAGCTCTTAATATGGTGATATTAGGGAGGTCTGTTTTTTCTGCCTTATGGTATTCCGGTCACTTGAATCAGATCAAAGCCTAAATCTTGGGGTGGGGGGGGGGTTGTGGTAGGAATCAAAGATGGAACATCATCCCTATATTAATGTCTTTTACCCCTGTTTTGAAAATAAGTAACAATAGAAAGTCACACTGTGGAGAGTTTAAGAATTACTGATAATTCAGTTTACATTCCATGTTCATAAGATGGTGTGGTGAATTAAAGCAGATTGTATTGTATTAAAGGAAAATCTCACAGTTGTATCCCAATGGCCCATAACTGAAATATCAGAGTTCTCAAGCAAGTCATTTTTGGAAAGAAGATTGATATATATGAAATGATTGTTCAAACTATTAGGGGTGCTGACTTTGTCAGAAAACCCAAATTAATATCTAAGTAGTACTAATGTTTGTTTTTATAATGTTGACTTGCTTTAAGAGAATTCAATCAAAAGTTGTAACAGTATGAGATGTAATTGGGCCCTTATATGTTTTTTAAAACATTCTTTGCTAATAAATACATGTATATTTTTTTAAAAAGTTGTAACAGTAATTGTTATAAGAAGTTCCTTACTCATAATTACTAGGTAACTTTTAATATATACATACGCATGTTGTACTGTAACATTCTACAGCTTATTGACTCCTCTGTAACTATCATTAAACTATTGGAAAACATTTCTGGAAATACTGTGCATCTTGCATTTGCCATTCATTCTCTGAGTTAAGAACATCTTCTCTGGGACGTTAATTTAAAATTTAAAACTTTCACACTTGATTTGATATTTAACTTGTTTCCCAGTTAATGGGGATTATAATGATGTACATTTCTTCATGAGATTGTATAATTAAATATTTTCAAAATATTACTGTCACTTTTAAACTCACTGCTTTAAAGGAGGCCACCTCTGAATTTGTTCTTCTGCTGTCTGTACATTCTCTTTAAATATTAGCGACTTTATTAAATGGAGCCTTGGGCAACATTTCTGAGCCTCACATAGCCATTGAGTATCTCATTCTTGTTCTTTGGCTTTTATTTTATTTATTTCCATAGTGCCTATCATCCTCATTGTCCATCTTGGTTTTCAGAAAAAACTTGTCTATGAATTTTCTTTGTCATAGATAAGTAAGAATCTGGTATTTTATGAATCTGAAACTGTATTATTTCAATTAGAAAATAAAGCAACATATTAACTGTGTTGTATATTAACTACTTCAACTATCAAATCTTAGCAAATTTGAATTGCAAGTAGATAAATAGGTACCACTTCCGTGGGAAGGTAACAGCGTTCCGCGCGCCTTGGTGTTTAGTCATGCCGGCCACATGACCACGGAAACGTCTTCGGACAGCGCTGGCTCTTCAGCTTTGAAACGGAGATGAGCACAGCAACCCTAGAGCCGGACTCGACTGGCTTTCGAGCAAGGGAACCTTTACCTTTATAGGGTTAAAATTTCCAGGAATTTTGAAGCCAGAGGTTGTCACAGGCCTGTGATCTTTCCAGGAATGCGTGGGAGGTGAGCTTTCTGTCCAATATAGTTGCTCCTGTATCATGAAAATACTGTTGTAATGACTCTGGTTGCCAGGCTTAGCTAGTTTGCCTACTACAAAGAACTATAGTTAAATTATCTATACAAGGACTGCCAAAGCATAGCCATGTGGAACAATGTTTCACTGAAAACTGGAGTGTGTAGAGCAGTGATGCTAATTGTCGGTCACAATTTCCCTTTGTGTAATTTGTTGTGCTAGTGATGCTTGAATTGTGCAAGTTAGTTTTTGTGTTAGTGCTTGCCTGTTCATTTTTATAGCTTTTGATTTCATGAAGTAGGTTTAAAGATGATAACGGCAAAGTTGAAGAATCCTTGCTTGTCATAATGAAGCAGTAGTTAAAATGGATCATTAAGCTTAGTAGGGGTATTCAAGCATGTGCCAGTTTGGTTTGTGGCCAGTTTACCAGTTGCAAAGAGGGATGGGATTTTTCGATGAACAGTTTGATAAGTTATTGAGCTGTTTGTCATAGAGGAATTGGCTTTTTGCACATGTGTATTATCATGATGTGAATGTCTGCCAAATGAGCATGGGAGTACCAGGCACCTTACATGGGGTGGGGAGGGGCCAGGCACCACTGCCTCTAGTGTTTATCTTGGTGTTAAAGTACCCTTGTTTGAAATCATTAATGTGTCTCATTCTCAGCCTGGCCAAATCTGAGGATATTTAAATCTGGTCATACAGAGACAAAACAAAAGTGCCATGGATGCAGAAAAATCTGGAAACAAACAAACAAAAAGTGGGGTTAACCCCCTGATGTTAAAAGGGCATTTGTAGCTTTAAAAAATGGCTGTTGCTTTGCAAGCACTACAGTACTTCCAACCTGTGAGGCTGTTAGTAAAAGGCATGGGATGGAGCAGGGCCCTTTCCAAGCTTGCTAAGGCCTTTGAGGACAAGTTCATCAGGCCAGGAAGCAACTATTGGGCAACTAGGGGTGTGCATTTGAGTCTACCCAAACTGAAAATATGCATGGAAAACAGCTTATCCGTATTTTCGGGTATATTTTGGCATCCCAAATGTATCCAGGATTTTTTGGGAGAACTGAAAAAAGTCCCCCCCAAAATCTCAGATGTATTTGGGAATCAAAAGCTTCCGGACCCGATGAAGGTGGACGGCGGTGGGGAACGCTCCTGACTAAGCCACTGAAGCTCCCCACTGCCCGGGGGTTCTACTCTACCTTGAGCCCCAAGACGCTCAGACTACCCCAGGTGGAACTTCTACTGGTATCCTGCCTATTTTGAATATCTCTTAGCCTGGAAAATATTCTATAAACTTGAAATAGAGGCAGAGATTGTGGTTAGGGTGGACTCGTTGGGAACTATAACAAGTCTGTGAGTTACAGCTTTCATATACTACACCCTATTTAAGCAAACTGAGTGACTGAGGGGGGCTGGATATCTCCTTAGTTGTTTGTTGCCTACTTGACAAAACTGACAAGCCTATGAGTCAAGGTGTAGAGACAGAAAAACCAAGAAAATAAGAAGATACAAGAAAGAAGAGAAGAAGGAGGACAAAGGATTGAAATAATCTGTTTATGTATTTTCTTGCCATGTTAAGTTGAATGGTTAGATTAAATAGGTTAAGATAGGTTAGTGGAATGTTTAGAGGTGTTGTATAGTTAGAAAGGATAGTTTAGAATAGGATAGAGATAAGAAATTTATAGATATAGTGGATATAGTAAATATAGTAAAGCAACAAGCAAAATAAAAAATATATTAAAAACAAAATAAAAACAATAAATAAATTATATTTAAAAAGAAACAAAAAGAAAACCTTTAGAACCTTAGTTATAAGCTTAAATTTATAGATAAACTTAAGAATTAAATAATAACAAATATAAACACACATACACATATAGTGAAAAATGGACAAAGCAGGTAGAGCCAGAAGGACATCTATAACATCCTTGCCAACAAATTTAGCCCAAATGAATATAAAACATTTACAGACTTTGATACAAGACTCTGTTACATCAGCAGTGAATGCAGCTGTTGAAGCAGCATTCACTAAAGTTATAGAACCAATGCAAATAAAATTA
Organism: Gekko japonicus; assembly: GCF_001447785.1. Classification (NCBI taxonomy): domain Eukaryota; kingdom Metazoa; phylum Chordata; class Lepidosauria; order Squamata; family Gekkonidae; genus Gekko; species Gekko japonicus. The sequence goes on along the minus strand of NW_015159725.1, from coordinate 323,210 downwards.
GATGCCCTTGCAAACCAATTGACTATGCAAATGGAGGAATCTCAAAAACATATTTTAGAGAACAAACAAGAGATTTCAACCTTAACAGCCATGACTAATAAGATGGGAACTAAACTCGAAGAAATAGATCAACAGTTACAGTGGCTCATTGGGAGGGCAAAAGAAACTAAGTATATTGTCTAATATACTTCAGGTTACTATCTGGGTTAGGTAAAGTGCTGTATGCCAGAAACATTACAAAAATATGTTTTTTTAAAAAAATGGCTTTATATAATAAACTGTAATGCACTATACAGTACACTATAAAACTTATTCATATAATTCTGTGGTGGATATGATCCAGAGTTACAAGGGCAGATGCCTTGCAATCTGGTAAGTATTTGGGAATCTTATGCATTTTTCAGTGGTCTTCAAACTAATCAAGACCAATCCCTTCCTATTCCAGTTTAACTACACTGAGGAAGTCTGTTTTTATGATCATTGTTGTGGATGAGGAAGTCTGTTTTTATGATCATTGTTGTTATGGAATGTTAACAGGAACCACTGTGTTGTAGTGGTTAGAGTAGACTAGAACTGGGGTTGTTGTTCAGTTGCACAGTCGAGTCAGACTCTTCACGACCCCATGGACCACATCACACCAGGCTCTCCTGTTTTCCGTCGTCCTCCGGAGTTTGCTCAACTTCATGTTCATTGCATCGATAACTCTGTTTAACCATCTCATCCTTTGCCGTCCCCTTCTTTTTTACTTTCAGTCTTTCCCAGCATCAGGGTCTTCTCCAGTGACTGCTCCCTTCTCATTTGGTGCTTCAGCTTCAGTATCTGGCCTTCCAGGGAACAGTCAGGGTTGATTTCTTTTAGGATTGACTAATTTGATCTCCTTGCAGTCCAAGGGACTCTCAAGAGTCTTCTCCAGCAGCATAATTCAAAAGCTTCTGTTCTTCGGCGCTCAGCCTTCCTTATGGTCCAACTCTTGTGGCCATACATTACTCCTGGGAATACCATTGCTTTGACCATTTGGGCTTTTGTTGGCAGGGTGATGTCTTTACTTTTTATTATGCTATCTAGACAGACCTGAGGAGAAAGGAGCCAACCTGGAAGTGATGTCTTGCCACTCAAGGATTCACTGAAACCCCTGTAGAACCCCAAAGCAATGTCATGCTGCTGTAAGATTCAGTAGAAACTCCTATGGTTTAACAGGTTCTGCTGAATGCTAGAGCAGTGTGACATCACTTCTGGGTTCACCCCGGAAATTGTCATGCCATTGCTAAGATGGCTACTTTTGCATTATTTCTTCCCTAACTGGCCTACCAAGCAATGGTGGTTTGGGGCTGCCTGTGGGAGGTCTCCCACTATAGCAGGAGACATGGCAATCCTAGGTGACCTTGGGCCAGTCAGGATTTTTCAGTTTTCTCTGGGTTCTTTGGACAGAGGATGGGACAAAAATGCACTGAATGAAAAGAAACTATAAAATATATAGTCCATTCCTCAGATCTGTAGCTATAACCTTCTTCCCCTTCTTCTCACTATGCTTCTGCAGAAATGGGAATACTCTCCAGTGTTGCTCCCTCAAGAAACGGCTATCAACTGAGATATAAGGTGGATGTGATAGGAAACAGCAGTGATGCATACTGGATTATTCCTTGAACTAATCAACCTCCCCTTAGCCAGTGAAATGTCTTGCACTGTTCTTTTTTGGGGGGGGGGGTGCGTGCGTACGTGAGTGTATATGTGCTTGCATGCCTAGAAGTTATGGCAACTTCTGGTGACCCCTACTAGGGCCTTGGACATTTTTCAGAGAGGTGGCTTGATAGCCTGCCTCTGCATCCCGAGCCCTTGTATTCCTTGGAGGTCTCCCTTCCAATTACCTGCCAGGGTCAGCCCTGCTTAGCTTCCAAGATCTGACGAGATCGGGCTTACTTGAATTATCTAGGTCAGGGCATTTCTTGCACTGTTCTGTTTATTCACTGTGACATAATATACATAGGAGCTTTATCTTTTTCTATGCTAGTACCTGTTTTCCTCTAATTCCTTAATTATATAAGGGAATTCTCAGCAATGTGTTCAGTGTTTTTATTTCTCATTCTGTATCTTCAGAGAGGCCAACTAGGCCTAAGCATTTCCTTCATTGCTGAAATTGTGGCCTTTCCAAACAGAGCTTACAGTCCAAATAGAGAGAATCCAGTCCTACTCTTTGTGATTCCTGAGTTAGATTCCATTAACCGTCTCCAATTCCCCTGCTGGAATTCAAGAATGTCAACTGCTTTTATTGTATTGTCACATAATACTATTCGTTTCAACAGCATTGTCTTAAAACTTCCCTTATCTGGGCCAGATTCAGGTGGGTAGTCATGTTGGTCTGAAGTAGCAGAACAAAGTTTGAGTGCAGTGACACCTTTAAGACCAACAAAGTTTTATTCAAGGTATAAGCTTTCATGTGCATGATAATTGAAGAAATGTGCATACACATGAAAGCTTATGCCTTGAATAAAACATTGTTGGTCTTAAAAGTGTCACTGCACTCAAACTTCGTTCTTACCAGGGGCAGTTCATGAGTCACTTTCCCCTCACTTTCACTGCTGGGACAAAGCAGTGCAGAACTGAAGATCATACTGTCTTCCTCAGCAGACAGCCTCAGAAAAATGTATTGGAACGATCTGCGGGGCGAGAGGGTTGAATAAAATCTTGACCCCTTGGAATAGCTAAGAAAGTCCATTGCCAGAGGCCCAGGTTTCCCTGTAATTTGAGCACTGCCATTGGTGACCTTGGGCTAGCCCACACATGACCTAAATCATTTCTGAGTGGTAGAGTAGAAAATGGAAGTGGGAAGAACCATGCAAGACACCGTACCCTCTTTGGATGAAGGGTGGAAGGAACTAATTCCTCCAATTCTTTAGAAGCGATACAAATTTATGGGAACTTATTACATTTTATTATTGATAACAGAAACCAAGGAAGGAAACATCTAAACAAGGGGGGGGGGACTCAAATTGCTCCATGGTTTGACCAGGAATGTAGGATTATAAAAGTCCAATTACGATCAATTTATAGGAACTTCCGTTACTCTGCAACCACCTGTTTACCAGCAGAGTATCAGATATTTAAAAATCATCTACATCATCTAATAAAGACGAAAAGGCTGATATTTATCAATAAACAATGGGAGCAACTTTTTGGTGCTATTACCTCGAATGATACTAGGCAGTTTTGGGCCAGTTTTTCATCCAGAAACTCCCTTTATATCAACTATATCTTCTGATACATGGTACCAATACTTCTCTGACTTATTTCATGAGGACCCTCCTGATGGAATACAACTGACTCATTCACTCCTTGATAATCTCCCAGAATGGCCTCCTGTTTCCCTGGAAGATGGTAGAAGGCTGATTTGGCAGTGGCTGCCACCTGGGCCTCCATAGTTAAGGAGGAATCCAGGAGCACTCCCAAACGCCTAACCTCCAACGCTGGCACCAAAGGTGCCCCATCAAAGGTTGGGAGAGGGAGCCCCATCCCCAAACTGACCTCTGTCTTCACTGGGTTTAGTTTCAACCGGCTCAGCCTGAGCCACCCAGCCACGGCCTGCAAGGCCCGGTGTAGATCTTCTGGATCGGAGTCCGACCGGCCACCCAACATCAGATAGAGTTGGGTGTAATCTGCATATTGATGACACCCAAGCCCATACCTCCAGGCAATCTGGGCAAGGGGGTGCATATAGATGTTAAACAACATTGGGGGAAGCACCACCCCCTGAGGCACACCATATTCAAGTGGGTGCCTCCGGGATTGCTGTTCCCTGATCGCCACCCTTTGTCCCTGACCTTGGAGAAAAGAGGCAAGCCATTGAAGGGCGAGCCCCTAAATCCCCGCGTCGGCAAGGTGGTGGGTCAGCAACTGATGGTCGACCGTGCCACCACACTGCTTCGATCCAGTAAAAGGCGACCATTACTGTCTCCGTTCCATGTCCCAGGCGGAAGCCAGACTGGAATGGGTCAAAGACGGAAGCGTCAGCCTGAAAGCCCTGTGACTGTGTCGCCACAGCCCTCAAGGGCCAAGCCATGGAAGGGCGAGCCCCTAAATCCCTGCGTTGGCAAGGTGGTGGGTCAGCAACTGATGGTCGACCATGCCACCACACTGCTTCGATCCAGATCCCTAGGGAGGTCGTCAGTAAAAGGCGACCAGCACTGTCTCCGTTCCATGTCCCAGGCAGAAGCCAGACTGGAATGGGTCAAAGACGGAAGCGTCAGCCTGAAAGCCCTGTAACTGTGTCGCCACAGCCCTCTCAATCAATTTGCCCAGATAGGGTAAATTGGACACCAGCCAATAGCCAATTCAGCTGGGTCCAGAGTTGGTTTTTTCAGGAGAGGGTGGACCATCACTTCCTTGAGTGCCTCGGGGAACCGCCCCTGTGAAAGTTCCCCGTGCCTAACAAAAGCATCCCAGTGCCTAACAAACTTGAACCCTTCCCCCCTATACCGTCAACTCATCCACGCATTGAGACTCCTGATCTGTGCCTGTTTCTCTGGCCCTGCGCGTGGAACAGGTAGCACTTCTGAGAAGGCTACCTTGGAGGTCCTGGCCTTGAGTTTCCTGCCCAGCAGCCTAAATTTCTTCTCCAGGACCTCACGACTATATTTCCCCGCATCGTTGGTGCCAACATGCACCACGACCACTGGCTCCTCCCCAGCACTATCTAAAACATGCACAATGTCTGCGACCTTCGTACCAGGCAGGCAAGTCACCATACGGTCAGTATGCAGTTTTGCCACCCAGCTGTCTACCTGCCTAAGGATCGAATCACCAGCTACCAAGAGCCTCCCTCCCACCCTGCCCAGGGATGGTTCCTTGGTATGAAAGGATGCCCGTTTACCAGCTGAAGAAGAGGTCCCTTCTGAGGGCACATTCCCCTTAGCATGGTGCCCTGTTTCCCCTTGGCCCTCATCCTCCCTGACAGCAGGCGGGGCTGCCAGATCCAGAGTGGGACATATCTAACTAGTCCCTGAGAGTCTTCTCTGTGTGCCTAACTGACTGTCTCTGCTTCTCCAGGTCAGCCAGCTTGGCCTCAAGGGAGCAAACTCGTTCCCTGAGAACCAGGAGCTCCTTGCACTGAGCACACACCCAAGACTTCTGCCCAGTGGGCAGTGACACTCCATGCAAAACACTGGATAGCCCCCAACCCCCTGCTGGCATTCTGTCTTCATAATTGCTTTTAAAATAATTATAATCCCCCTTTTAAAACCCTTTTATATTTATGTGGTTCTCCTTGTCAAAGTCTACTTACCTTACTTGGAACACAAGGAGACTAGGGCCTTGGCTTTCTGGCTCTTCCAGGGCTTTTTACAGAGCCCCTAGTCTAAGAGCCACAGGCATTGTGCCCTTTGGCTTGTGCCTCTGGCAAAGTGCTTCCTTAAATAGGGGCCTCCCCCAGGAAAGGGAGGCGCAGCAGCTATTCAAATTCACCCAGACACTCAATTTACATTAAAACAATTACCCTTTCTCACCCTATCTCTAGCAGCCCAGGACTCTGTAACAATTCTAATCCCTTCCACACACTCCCAAACCCTCAGCTAAATCCCCTCATCTGAAAGCAAGTTAAAAAAAAACCTCACCCCTCTAGCAGCTTCGGCTCCTGCTCCTTCTCAGAGCTCAGACTACATAAGAAGAGCCGTGTAGGATTAGACCAATGGTCCATCTAGTACAGCATCTTGTCTCACACAGTGACCAACCAGTTCCTTTGGACAGCCAACAAAAGACATAGAGGCTTCAGCCTTCCCCTGATGTTGCCTCCTGGCTCTGGGATTCAGAGGCTTAGTTTCCCTCAGTCACCATGACTAGTAGCCATTGATAGACTTCCTTGAATCTATTTAATCCCCTTTTAAAGCCGTTTATTCCTCTGGTCATCACCACTTCTGGCAGCGAATTCCACATTTTAAGCACTCTTGTGTGTGAAGTAGTATTTCCTTTTGTCCATCCCGAACCTACTGCCCATCAGTTTCATTGGATGCCTAGCAGATATGGACATTTCCCTAGTGCATTATAAATATTACAGCATTATTGTGAACAAAATTGTTTACATTTTAACATAATATAAATAACAAAAATAAATTTTAAAAACATAAATAACAAAATAAAAAACATAACATAAAAACATAATATAAACAAACAAAACCATGAATATCTGTACAGTATACACAGGAATAATCATTATGTAATGCTTACATAAAAATATTTGTAGTACACTGAGTGACTAAAAGCCTACCTAAAAAGCATTTCACTCTTTCAAAAAGAGAATACTTTATAGGAAGCTTTTTTTCTGTGATCTATAAAAATGTCTAGTTCTTCATTGGAAATGTTGCAGGGTGAAAGGAAGAGTCCTGAAGGGGAGAGTAACAGAACAAAATCTGTTTTCCCTGTAGTCCTTCACATCTCTAGTGAAGCAGAGCCAGTATGAATCAGATGGATGGTTTTTAGAAATACACCTGACATTTATAAAATAGCTGGACTGTGTGCGTTAGGTTTGCTCTCATTTATCTCTTCACCATACCACCAAATGTATGATGTGGTTGCAGCCCTGTTGTCCATTTAGTAATATCTATGTAAATCAGTGGGTAGCCGACTTTTTTTGTTTGGAAACCCTGGCCTAGGCCATCAGGTGTTTTACCTTCCTCATTGTGAACTAAATGACACTGGTCCTGCTGATTTCTCTTTTATATCCAAACTGTTTCACTCCTGCATCTTTTCTTCTGTGTATGTTTTGCAATAACCTAGCAGTTGAGTTTAAGACTAACTGAAAGAAGCATTTATATGTTTAGTATTTGACTTGCATCATCCAGCATGGGCCAGATGACTGGGCTGGATTCTGCCTTTTCTTTGTGTGCCATACTCAGGAATCTGCTCCAGTATTTGCTTACTTGGATTAGTGGCTTGGATCCACTGTAGCATTTCCATGGGCACAAGGACAGGGACCCTCAGGAGTAAGATTTCAGGCTGCTGCAGAAGAGGGAAACTGAGAAAGTCCTTGTGTCCATGGAAACATTAGTCTGGATCTAAGCCTGTCTGTAAGCTGCAGCATGTTCCTATCCCACCTTGCTGTGTGTTGATTCTCCTTTGTTTCTCTGTTCACAGAGCTGTTAACTAAATTTCAGATTAAACAAGACTACAGCAGGGAGTTGTGTTTCAGTGCTGTAAGCACACAGCTTTATAAAATAGCTCCATATCTCAGAACTTCAAGACGGCATGTTCTTTTTTTTATTTAATTTGCCTAGTAGACCTTTATATTTTTGTTTTTATTTTGGTCTAGCATGCTTGTTATGATGTGGTCTTGTTAATCAGTTTAATATAAAAAATGTTCATGCTATAAGACGCTATGTTATCAGAACCTTTAACAGTTTCTGTAATTTCGGCTGGGTGTGTCCTGATGGGCTTTGTTTTCTGGGAATATATTATAGTGATGTAGTATCTGGGCTGGGTTACTTTGTTCTGATCATGAGTTAGCATGCTGGTGTTTAGATTTACAGTAATGGCATTTATATAGTGCTTCAGAATATTCAAATTGCTTCTCTTTAACTCAGTAATCCTCTGAACCACTTTTCAACCAATCCAGATTTCCTTGGAGGAAGTGGTTTGCAAATCTTGCTTTCCTTCTTCCTCTCCCAGGAGCGCCTTGCACTCCTTGTAAAGGTTTTGCTAAGGGTTGGAGGAACATTCTTTAACAATATACTATGAGGCTTTGGAAATAATCAGATTAAATTGTTCCACTTGCTTGGAGCACTCCATATCCTATAGCACAACGTTCAGGAGGGGTCCTTAACCATCACCTGTGGCTGGGGGAGGGGTTGCTGGAGGAAGGTAGGAATGATCTGCCTGTATGAATCATCCTTTGAGAGTGAGTTTTGATCAAGCAACTTTTAATAATTTCACATTGTAGATTCAAGACCAAAGACACAGAGTGTGGCTTGCCTAAGGCCACTGAGTGAGTTCATGGTGGATTTTGAGCCAGAGGGTGTTTCCACATGGGGATTTCTCTCTACATGAACAAGGGAAGTGCTTGAATTTAAAGGGAGCTTCCATATGACATTGCGCTCTTTGTGAGCATAACTTATGGGTCTCCTGGGGCTTTCATCTGGATGAAAGGAAAACCTCCTTTGATCTTGCTGACAGGAAAAACTGCAGGGGGGCTGTGGGTAGAGTGTCCATGTAGATGCTCTGTAGTCAGTACAGGGTGGGGGCAGAGCCACGTTCCACTTTCAAAATAGCACATTTCTCTCTCCCTTCAGCCTTTTAATAGCACTTTTCTGTTCACCAGGTGAGCCGTGGTTCAGCTGTGAAGGGGGAAAGGAAGTTTTGGGGAGGCACAATTGGCAGTATCTGTTTGTGCCTAGAGCTGGGTATGAAGGGATGACAGCAGTCAGTAGTATGAGGGTGGAGTGTATGGGCACTGCTTACTGCTTCCATAGAGTTAGTGCATTTTTTATAAAAACAGTGCGAGGCTTGCTACCATCTTGCACTCTTTAATGTGCCATGCCAACTATTTAGGCTGTTATCATCTTGGGGATTTCTTAAAAATTCTGTCCTTGTATCATGACTATTTAGGGTTGACCTAAAAGATGCTTTGGTTGTTACATCACTGTGGAATTCTTCTCTTTTCACTCAATGTAGCTTGAGTCTGTTTGGTAGTGGAATGGGTAATAACAGTTGACTTGGTGTTGGCTAGCTCAGATGTAGTGATCCCCTAGGGTTTTCAATGTAAGAGATGAACAGAGGTGGTTGGCTATTGCCTGCCTCTGCATAGCATCCCTGGACTTCCTTGGTGGTCTCCTATCCAAGTATTAGTGCTGTGCATTTGGTCTATCTGAGCTGGGAAGAAACCTAAAAATACCTTACTGGGATTTTCCAGATATTTTTTCAGCTGGATATAGATAGTCAGTATTTGGCTATCTGAAATGGCCGTGCCAAAAAAATCCTAAAGATATTTGGGATTTTTGAGACCACCAGAGATACCCACAATTAAAGTGCACGAAGGCCCCTCAGTTCCTTTAAATGCCTTCAGAGTGAACTCTCAGCTTGGAGAAACCATTTAAAGGGACTGTGAACCCTTTAAATGCTTTTGGAGTTCACTTGCAGGCTTGCAGAAGGCATTTAAAGGGACCGTGATCCCTTTAAACACCCTCTTTTCCCCTCCATTGGAAACAGTGGAGGATGGGGGAAGGAGAAGCGAGCCCAGCCAGGATTGGCTGTGCTCTGCCGAGCTCCTGTGGCTCTCTCCTCCAGCAGCCCGATTTAAACTGGAGTGCAGGAGAAGTGAGCCCAGCTAGGACTGGCTGCAGGAGAAGCCATCCCAGCCAGGATCTGCATGCAGCAAGGAGAGATCTCCCTGTCACACACAGATCCTGAGATCAGCTTCTCTTGCAGCATGGTTTAAACTGTGTTGCAGGAGAAGCCAAGCCAGCCCCAGGATTGGGCTGGCTTTTTTGTCCCGTATTTTTCTTCTTGGGTCTATTGGACCCAGAAAAGTTTGAGATTTCTGAAAAAATCCAAGATCCTAATACCATACCAGTATTGGAATCCAGGATTTTTTTTTTGAAAGACTGATTTTTTTTCAGGTCTAATAAATCTGAACTAAAAAATACCAGATTAAAAAAAATGTGCACCCCTACGAAGGACTAACAGGGCACGACCCTGCATAGCTTTTGACAGCTGATGAGATTGGGCTAGCCTGGGCTATCCAGGTCAGGGAACCAAGACTTGACAACACCTTCCATCACCAGCTGGAAAATTATTGCATTCACTGCAGCATCTATCCTCATATGATTAGAAACAGCCAATTGGAGTACAGCAGCCATGCACTCAGTAATAGATGCATCAGGCTGAAATGTACCTCAAGCACAGTTCTTAAAACATGCTAATTTAAGTAAGGTGTAATGTTTAAGGAGCTTGAGTTTGCCTTGTCCCTTTTTGTGACAACGCAGAAAAGATCATTACTATCCCAGTATATCCTAAATTTTAGTCCGTTCTGCTTAAAAATGGCAAGGAGGAATCCAGGAGTGAATGAGACATTTACTGTTTAACTCAAAAGTGGAATTTGTTTGTGTCCAGCCTCTTGGAAGACTATGAAATGGCTTCCTAAATCTCTTGTGCAGGCTTCTTTAAGATATGGCTGCTTGGAATGAAATACACTGTGCAGATATAATCAAAACTATTTTCTTAATTAGCTGTCGTAGATTTTAAGAACATAAGAGAAGCCAATATCGGATCAGGCCAATGGCCCATCTAGTTCAACACTCTGTCACACAGTGGCCAAAAATACCAGGTGCCATCAGGAGGTCCAGCAGTGGGACCAGGACACTAGAAGCTCTTTCACTGTTGCCCCCCTAAGCACCAAGAATACAGAGCATCACTTGCCCCAGACTGAGAGTTCCTATCTATTCCTTGTGGCTAATAGCCACTGATGGACTTCTGCTCCATATGCTTATCTAATTCCCTCTTGAAGCTGTCCATGCTTGTAGACGCCGCCACCTCCTGTGGCAGTGAATTCCATGTGTTAATCACTCTTTGGGTGCGTTCAGACGGGGCATTTACAACAGTATAGGTGCCGGTTGGAATCGGTGTACTTACCGGCGTTCACACGGCGAATATCTGCCTTCCGTCCCTAACTGTTGCAAAGAGCTTTAAACCGTTGTATTCTGCCACTAGGTCCCCAAGTGGTGGTATCCTGAGTGCAACGGTTGTAATCGCTTTACCCCCCCCATCTGATCGCTCTCCACCATTGTAGAGCCACTTCCATTCGAATGCCCGAGGCTTCCGATTTTCGCCCGCCATTTTTTTTTTAGGTTGGCAATATGCGCTTGGGCAAGCTTCGCCCCAGTGTTTTGTTTTTTTTTAAAGGTCCTTGTTTAACATTCTAGAGGAAGGCTAGTTTGCTCTTTAAACTTTAAAGGTAAGTCCTCTCTTTGGGGCATGCTTTTCTGGACGGGGTGTTTTGCGCGTGTGTGAAGATTGCCATTCTGTGGATGACTGCCTAAGCGCATGCGCAAAATGAGTTTAAAAAAACAAACTGCCGACGCCTGCTGTGTGTGAACGGGCATACAGCGATGGGCTCCGCAGACAGGAGGTAAGTGTGATCGCGTTTCAGCCGGCATAAACTGCAACGGTTCCAACCGGTACAGTTTATGCTGGCTGAAATGACCCGTCTGAACTCACCCTTTGGGTGAAGAAGTCCTTCCTTTTATCTGTTCTAACCCGACTGCTTCGCAATTTCATTGAGTGCCCATGAGTTCTTGTATTATGAGAAAGGGAGAAAAGTACTTCTTTCTCTACGTGCTCTATCACATGCATAATATAAACCTCAATCAATCTGTGACCTTGACTCCGTCTTTCTGTGTTATACCTCTGAAGATGCCAGTTACAGATACTGGTAAAATGTCAGGTACTACAATGCCAAAACTACGGCCATACAATCCGGAAAATCTACAACAGCTAATGAACTCCGGCTGTGAAAGCCTTCGACAACTTATTTTCTTAATTGTTGGCAATAAGATCAATAGTGTATGTTGGATCTCCTGCTATAGAATTATAATTATAATTATATCTGTTGGAATGCTCAAAGCTGTAAACAGATATTTGTGGAGACATTCTTTTTTAAAGCTCTGAAGTGCCCATGAATGTACCCAATGGATTTGAGTGATCATGGTTGAGGAAGAGGAGCTTGCCCTTTTTACTTTGCTCCTAGATCAGCTGTATAGGTGAGGGATAGATTGGATGAATAGTTGAGTGAATGGGAATTGACCGATATCAGAACAGCGGGAGGGAATATAGCAGTGGATTAGTATATTTTGGTTCGAGGCTGAAAGGCTGCTTCTGTTGTGCACAGTCACTTCACAAATGGTACTTGCATTAAGTGTTTGCACTGGCAAGGGATAGAGATGGATTCAAGCTGGTAGCTGTGCTGGTTTGAAGCAGCAGAGCAAAGTATAAGTCCAGTGGCACCTTTAAGACCAACAATTTTTTAATTCAAGGTATAAGCTTTCGTGTGCATGCACACTTCTTCAGATACAGTGGAATGGAAATTACCAGTCCAGATTGGAGATTGATGGGCGGTGCTGAGAGTAATTAACTGAGAACCTGTCATTATGCTCTGTCCATTTCTTCTCAAGCATGGAGGTGACCTTACAGCATCTTCTTCTTTGAAGTGGCGCAGTTGCCTGTGTAGTTATCTCCCCTGTCCCCAGACCAGAGACATACATTCCAATCTATCATTCCAGATTACATTGCAATCTACTATTCATTATGTTACATTACAATCTACTATTCTAATCTGTTATTCCAAATAAGGAATAAAATAAAGAGGGCATATGGCCCTTCTGAGGGATTGGTGAGAATACTGATGTAAGGGCTGAATGAGGTTAGCATATGTAGTGTGATAAGAAACCAATATCCCTGTTAAATCTTGGGGATTTAACTTGCAACTCAGCAATTTACCTTTCTAGCCTGAAGTTCCTTTGCAATAAAACAGCTATTTTGAGGTCACCCATTGAATTTCCTGGAATGTTGAAGTGTTCTCCTACAGGTTTCTTAGTCTTGTGATTCTTGATGTGAAATTTGTGTCCATTTATCCTTTGGCGTAGGGTTTGACCTGTTTACCCTTTGTAGAGAACCAAAGGGCATTGTTGGCATTTAATGGCATATTCAGTGTTAGAAGATGAGCATGTGAATAAGCCTGAGATGGTGTGGTTGATGTTTGTGATTGTGTTGTCTGGTGTATGTGGCAGCAAAATTGGCATCTGGGTTCAGATTAGATGTTATGTTATTGTGGCTGAGGAGTTATTTGAGATGGGGGGGGGGCATCTATGCACAGGAGAAAATTGCCCCCCAGTACCTGTTAAAGAGGTTGAAAGTTGCTAATGATGTGTTGAACTGTTTTTATTATTTTATTTATTTAAAATAATACAAACAATGGAAATAGAAAATTGTCAATTTTGGTTGGTTAAAATAATATCAGTGTTGAACTATTTTGAGTTGAGAGCTGTATGTGACCACTAGTGGTGTAGGGATGGCATATTTTGGATTTCTGAAATGACTGATGAGCACAGGGTTAATGTTTATTGTATTCAAATTATTCTACCTTGTCTGTTTACTGTAATAGACTACTAACCATCTTTTAAAATAGTGGCCTTTTGTGAAAGAGACAATTAGTGAAGCCATTATTTTTTGATTTACTAGTTCTTTTGGACCCATGAAAAACAGTTTAAAAGCCAATTGTTGCATTATGTTCACATTTTATTCTACTGATTTTCCTTCTGTTTTACTTTATAGGTAATGTGGATGATATATTAGATGTGTTAACTTGAGTAGGGGAGCTTAAGTCTTTTAAGGATGCTGTGTGTTTACAGTATCTGGGATTTAGAACTCTGTAACCTGTTAAAACGCTCTTAAGGGTTGCACAAGGGAATTTTTAATTTTGGTTTCTACAGCTACATTAAGCTATAATTAGGTACATCAGTTGCTAATGTGTGTAAAATATAGTAAGTACACAAAAGTTTCCCAACTGTAAGGTCTCAGTGATTTAAAAAGAAGAACTTAGCTGGTTTCAAAGTTCGCCCCTTATGTACCTGTGGTTCAACTCCATCCATTATGAAAGACTGGTATCTGTCATGTATGTGCATGAAAATGCACACAGATTCCAATATAGTACTTACCATTAATGGTAATAACAAGAATGGAAACACTTTTTAAACTTGTATTAGCCATTTGCCAGTTTTTGCTGTGCTGACTTTTTCATGATATGTGGAGTATGAAAATTACCACTCTTTTAAATATTGATGTATTTAAATCTAAAATGTTTTTTCCCTTTTTCCCCATTATGGGGCATTCAAGCCATCTATTAAATCCATAAAAGCAATAATGCAACTCAGAACTAAAATGGCAATTAAACTATTAGAATACTGAGATCAACATTTGCAGACCAGAATTTTAATAGTACTTCTACCTGTTAGGAACAAGAAGCAGAATTAATTTGAAAAATATCAGCTTAATAACCTAGGAAAATCTGTACACATGTGTATGCAGTTACATGAATAAATAAATACACATGTGTGCAAATTCAAGTGTCTTATTTTTGATATTTCCTTACCACCATCTCAAAATATAAAATGCAGCTTTTTTTGGTATACCATACTGTTAAAGCTATTTTATGGCATAGTTAATTGAAGTAGAGTATTATATTTTATTCACTTTAAGAATTTGAAACTGAAGCATTGAGGCTGCCTGTATCAAATCCTGCCAAATAGACCTATTTTTTTTAGCATTTGTGTCTTCCAAAGGTTGGAAAGCTCATGTTCTATATGTTTTTAACTCTGTCAATGAGGTGTTGTTATGGCATACATAGCTACATTATTTTACACAGATATTTTGCTAGTCAAGCAAGCATAAAACAAATGACTTGTTGATAAAGTATGTTAACTGCACAAATAATAATGAAATGACCTGTAAAATGTACAACTTTTAACAATATTTGTTAAAGTTTCTATAAATATGAGTGATTCTCTGAACAGTTTTTCTTTTTGGTTTTTACCCTGGAACATCACACTCAGCATACTGTTGCAGCACTTTAATGCATGAAATTTAAATAGCATTAAAGCTAAAGAAATGGCAGTTAAAGGTAGTTAGTTGTGCCAGTTCTTGTTTGAAAATGCTTGCAGTTCTAGGAAGTGGCCAGTAGTTATTTAATCTTGGTCAAATAGGCAATGAATAATCAGATGTGCCAGTCCTATAGCATGTGACAGTTCAGCTGTCATTTCAGCTATTGACACTTTGGGCAGTGAGCTTAGATCAACCTCTTATTAAATTTTAAACTTGCATTCTGTGTCTCTCTTTTCTGTTTAGGTTTTCGCCCCTCCCCAACAACTTGGCTGTAGAGTGGGACCTTTCCCACTTTGCTGGTGACGTCTTAGCAGGATCCATTGTGGGGAGGAGCAGCATCAGCAGTTCTGAGGGTGAGTAGAGGCTGCCAGGACTTGACCCTGGAGTGTAGTGCCTCTCTTCCTCTTTCCCAGAGAAGTGGAACATTTGTACAGGCAGTGACTTTCCAATTTGTGTATTTAGGGGAAAATAAAATACTGCCACAATTTACAAGCAACACATGATTATGAAAAATATTCTGTGTAGAGAAAACATTGACGTTTTTGTCCCCTTCATCCATCAGCTCCTTTGAGCCCCTATTTACTACTTTGTCATGTAGTTTCTGGATGTAGTTCCTAGATAGTTACCAAAGATTTTTTATTAATTGTGAGGAGGAAATGAGTGTAATTCCATAGGAAGCGAGCAAGTGCAGTTCTGTTTGAAGTGTTACCAAGTAACAAAATTAGGAGAAATTTCCAAAGATTTTTGAAAAATCATATGCAAAATACTGCCGTTAAATTTGCAGGTCCAAAATATCAAGTGAAGTACTTGCTCTGAAAAGTAATCACAACGGCAAATAACATTAGAACTGTTCAGAGCAGGCCCCAGACAGTTCTAATGTTATTTGCAGTTGTGATCATATAACTAGATCTACACTCTTTTGATTAAGGGAAGGCTGCAGTGCTATAAGAGAAACGGCATAAATGCAATGATTATCTTCTCAAGTAAGCAAGAAACTTAATAGTGTCATCTTCAGTGATTCATTCAAAATCCCGTCTTCTCTCACAGACTGCATCTGAGAGACCTTGCCTCTTCTGAACATTGACTAGTTTTTTATACTTGGAAAGTAGGCAGATCCAGGGATAAAGTTTGGCCCAATTCAGAAAAATTTAAATACTTTGTTTCGAGAGAGGCTACATGAGAAAGGAATTATGACTTATAATCAAGTGATATAAATTGGATGACTCTTCTAGTAGTTCACTGTAGTGTTAACATAGAACAGTAGTTGATTAAATTGGGGTTGTAGACAAACCATTTTTCACAGTATTTTCACTGCTATCATTCCCTGGATGCATGGTCAGTCATTCCTAGGATTGGAATGTTACTCTATCATTGCTATGCAAACATTTTTGACAGCCATCAGATGAATAGAATTGATCTTATTCCTACCTAGGTATAGTAGATTGATCACTTATGCCGTTGGTTGCCTCTTTAGACACAGCAGAGTATTTTTTCTCATCCTCTTATGGATTAAAAAGTGATTAAATACCTGGAAGCATAAATTATTATCAATTTGTTATAAACAATGTAGTGGCCAAGTTTGCAGAAAATATCAAATTATTAAGGATGGTGAAAGCCAAGGTGGATTCTGAAGATCTGAACTGATCTCAGGGCATGTTCTGAAGGCACATGAAGCAGCAAACAATGCATAACTTATATAGGTAAATGTTTTGGTAAGGCATTGCCTAGGAATCCTGTTTTACTGCCTTTAGTTCTGTGGAAAAAAGGTTAGATGTAGATGTAATTAAGTACTAGCAACAGTTAAAAACAGTAGGTATAAATCAGTTCATTCTTAGGGTGGAACTAGTTGTGGCCCTCTTTAAAATTACAGTCCAGTTCTCCCCCCCCCCAAATATCTTGAACATAAAAACATGTGATGTGGTGACTGACAAGTTTCTATACGCCTTCTTCATTGTATGACAGGAAAAGTCAAAGAACAATTTTCTCATTTATTAGACATTTATTAGACTTTATGGGGGAAGAGAAGAAGGCTAGAGATTTGGTTTTCAGTGGTAGTCATGAGGCTGTTTTACCTTCCAGTTCCATCTTTGATGAATTAACATTGAGACATGATGTCCTAAAGAGGCATGAGAACTATGTGAAGTATGAAGCCTGGTAATGAGTAATCTGGCTATAGATATCTTTGATCCTTTCTGTTGTGAATTGTACAGCACAGTCATCATATGATAACACAAAGAGTGCATCATAGTGCTTGTGTGTGCATTTAGTTACCTGTTGCGTACACTTATACTATGTGTGTGGTATTAAATTCCAAAGCTGACAAAATCTTGCACTGCTTGATTTTGTTCATACAGTAACTATTTAGTGCAGTACATACTGTACCACATGTGTGGCTTTTTTCTTTACTGAATTTTTGTAGCTTAACTATAGATATTTGGCTTTACAGAGCTGGATATTTTAAAATAAGAGAATCGAACATGCTGCTCTTTGGTAACTAGGTGCCTGTCTTGAGTTTCACATATATCTTCATCATACATAAAAATAATTATATTAATTACCTTGAGCAGAACAAAGAATATGTAATGGACTTCACGAAATGAGACTCTTAGATCTTGTAAACTTCTAATTTACTTGCTAGCAGTGGGAACTGATGGGGAAAGTAATTTTCACATACCAAATAAATAACTTACTGTAGGCATTGAACTTTGAGCTTCTGCCAGGTAACTTGGGAGATTTGCCATTTTTGTTTAGCTTCTGTTAAATTAGTGCTGGTTGATAGTTAGCACGGATGGGTGTGTACATGTGGAAGAATGTAACCTGTTATGTCAGTGCTGGTATGTGAGGACATGCCTTATACTTGACCTGTGTAAGCAAGGCCCATAATTTTTTCAGACTTGTCTCAGCAGGATAAAGTTTTATTAAGGGGGTTAAACTAACTAAAAAAAAATTGTCTAAATGAGTTTACTACTACAAAAAAGTAAAATTCCTGCAATTATTAATCTGAGATACCTTTAAAATTATCATTCTATAGCTAGTGCAATGACTTATTTCTAAAATCTTTAAACTAGATAAATGGAATATTCATACAGCGAAGTATCTAGTACATATATACTATACCTGCTCATATAGCTAATGTATCTCGAGAATTTTCATTCCAGTTGTCAAAAATGGTTTTCATGTTTTATAAGTAGTTTTTTCATCTAACACTTCTAAAAGAATGTTACTATGTCACAATCAGACTATGATTCATTTATATTTGCACCATCTCTGGTTTGCTAGAATTGAAAAAGTCATTAGATAGACACCACCAGTAGATCTACAGTACAATCTTCTACAGTTACTCCCGGCTAAGCCCTATTGAAATCAATGGGCTTAGACTGAAGTAACTTTGCATAGGAGTTAGATTTCTATGGTTTATTGTAATGGCTTTACTAGAGGGTCAGACATGCAAAAGAGTTGTAATTATGTTCATGTCTTTCCCCAGAACTCTTAACACAGCCCCCTTCCCCAAACATTGCAGGCTTTCTGGCATTGAATTAACAAACCAGTTGTGTGTCAGTTGCTGAACACATTCTTGATGGGCCACTGAGTATGCACAGGCCAGTGTTCTACTGCCAATCTTAACTTCTTTTACCTGTACGTACATAATATCAATCAATCTAATTCTCATCAAGTTTCCATCTGTGAATACTTAAATCCAGAGACTGTGGCCATGAAAAGGCCAGACAGATCTTTCTATAAACCTGAGGAAAACCCCAGGTTTTCAGAAAAATCTGAAATTTAAAAATAAAATGAGGGTTAAAATGCACCCAAATAATTGAGGCAGTTCCTGTAGTTGTGAAAAACAAGTGCCCTCAGTGGCCATTGCTAGGCAACCATATCAAGATCACCAGCTGTCAAACCTTGATTTCAGTCAGTAAAAAGGCAACGGGGAGGGGGCATGGCCTTTTCCAGGGCTTTTTAATCTTTGAGGGAGGACTGCTTTTTCCTTTCGGGAGGCTTGCCAGCAGCCACCAGGTGACTTGATACCAAACAACTTGCATGACTCACCCAGGTCTGGCTATTTACTACTGTTCAGGGGCAGCTTCCCTAAGAAAACCAGTGTGGTGTAGTGGTTGGAGTTTCAAACTATGATCTGGATGACCCAGGTTCAAATCCCCAGTCTGCTGTGAAAGCTCACTGGGTGATCTTGGGCCAGTCACACACTCGCAGCCTAACCTACCTCACAGAGTGGCTATGAAAATAAAATTAGAATGAAAACAAAATTAGAATAATATAAGCTGCTTTGGGTCCCCTTTATGGAGAAAGGTGGGATATAAATAAAGTAAGTAAATAATAAAAATAGCTGAAGGGGAGGGGGCAGAGAAAAGTTAGGTTGGTGGATAAGAAAGAGAGAAGGTAGCAGGGAATGGGAGAGGATATGAGGGCTACCAGGAGGTGTGAAAGAGGAAATACTGTGGGATGGGGGATACAGGGAGAAGTCTTTGCACGTACCCAGCTGGGCCGAGTGGACAGCACTGCACGAGTCAGTTTTCTTGGCTGCCAGGATGAGGGAAGAAGGGGTAGCTGAAGACAGGGGAGCATATAGAGGTAGATTGGCTGGTGGGTGGAAAGGTGAGAAGGAACCAGGAGCAAAAGAGAGGCTACAGGGGCTTTCAAGGAATAGAAAGAAGAAATAGTGGGGTAGGGGAAATGAGATGCCACCCACAAGTCTTTGCAGGTCTGCTGCCAGTATATGTATAATTCGTAACATATACTATAATTATGTGTATAAACTTATTACACTAAAGTGTGAGCAATGACATTCATAAGTGTAACTTAGCAGCTGTTTTCTGATATGCACTGCAGCAATATTTTGGAATCAGTTTCACAATTTATGATGTATTTATGCAGGCTTGTAAGTAAGTTTTAAGGAAGTGGTTGCTTCGTTTGGCTTACAGCTTGACTTGGAGTGGCAATATAAGGCTAATTGGCAGGCAGAGGATCCTCTGTACATTGATGAGCCATGTACATGAATCTGCATAAAAATCCCAGAAATATCTACAATTCATAACTATATGTGCTCAAAACTGTATATTGCGTTCATAGAAATACAAAGAAGGGTTAGTGGTCATAACCCAATAGAGTGTATAGACACTTATCCAGTAGATTGCTCATAACCATTAAGCATATTTTACAAAAAGAACATATTCAAAACCAACAGTAGACTCCTCTGTAATTCCATACCTAGACAGTGTCCATAGATCTCCAAACAGGAATTAACTGCCTTGTAGAGAACCCTAGGATTCCATCAAAGCTATTGAGCTATGGCTATGCTATTTTGGAAATCTGGGTGAGATACAATTTTTCTATGTTTTTGAACTGATATATATGCATTATGCAGTCAGTCTTGTCTTTCTATGTATATTTATGCATGCTTCATGGTTCCACTTTACCAGCCGCTGTTGATCATTGAAACATCTTGATTTCTACCTGGGAGAGAAGTCTGGCTGTTATTCTTTCCACAGTGGGCGTCTTCTGTTGCAGTTACTTTCTGTTTGGAGGTCTGTGGACACTAACTATGTATAGAATTACAGAGGAGCCTACTGTTGGTTTTCAATATGTTCTTTTTGTAAAATACGTTCAATGGTTATGAACAATCTGTTGGATAAGTGTCTATACAATCTATTGGGTTATGACCACTAACCCTTCTTTGTATTTCAATGAATGCAATATATAGTTTTGAGCACATATAGTTGTGAATTGTGGATGGTCTTCCCTTGGTGGGTGTTGTTTGTGGCTAGACTTGTATGCTGAGGGTTCCCTATTGGCTTTGACAACCCCGGAAATATAGCGGAGCACTCTGTTGGTTTATCTGCATAGCTCTTTCTGAAGGGCACTGGCCTTCTTAAAGAAGTCAAACAGCATAGACCTGATTTATGAGATACAGGGTGTGCAAAGTGTGGTTACCTGTGCAGTTTGAAATTTCAGTAACAGGCTCTTGTGCATCTGCTGCTTTGAATGCAGTACTCACACTGCCTGTCAGATAAGTGTGTTTCTGCAAACCTTATTTAATCAAAAACTGCCCATGTGTACAGCCAGCAAAAGTATGAACCATGCTTCTGGTTCTGAGTACCAGTTGTAACTAGATAAGCTAAAGTTGTATATTGATACCATGCACTCTCAGGCATTCCTTTGCATGTTATAAATGTTTGCAGCTCCAGCACCCAGGTGAAGGGCCTAGGTGAGCACCCAGGTCAAAAGGTCTGCTAAAACCCACAAATTCTAATCTAATTTAAAGTTTTCCCCAGTTGAAAAACCACACACGAAGCATTAAGCTTCAGTATTAGAGGTTTATCCATAGGCATTTGATTAATAGTTTGATACATGTGTTCTCATAGAACAACAGAGGGCACTCTTTAAGTGATTTAAGATAATCTCTTCCAAAGTTCATTTTCTGCTTTGGTATCCTGTTATCATTATTTGGCATTTAATGTAAGTGTTGTAAAAACAGTACACATGGTGATATGAGGA
Organism: Gekko japonicus; assembly: GCF_001447785.1. Lineage (NCBI taxonomy): Eukaryota > Metazoa > Chordata > Lepidosauria > Squamata > Gekkonidae > Gekko > Gekko japonicus. Next base: position 302,066 of record NW_015159725.1, on the reverse strand, counting down.
ATTTGTCCAGGTTGGGGAGAGAAATTCATAGATTGATATTACTTTCAGAAGAATAATTGTACAACTACTTTCGTAGCCAATACTTACCATTATACTGTCAAATGCTCACTGTTCCAAAGAGCTGATCTTGCAGCATGCTTTGACTAAGAATCAACCAACTTAAAAGCTTCTTACTGTCAATCTGAAGCAAAGAAAATGTTAATGATAGTAAAGTTCTACTGTTTGTAGTGCAGTTGAGCTCAAATGAATTGGTATATTTCAAACATTTCTTTCAGTATACAGTTGAAGTAATGATTAAAATAGGGATTGGTTTGGAAAGTTTTAAAAACCGGCCAATGAACAACAATAGATAAAAGCAGCATACATATACATTACAAGATGGTGGAAAGAATTTCAGCTCCCCAGCCTCCCTGGGGGGGGGGAGGGCTTATGAGGGATGAGAGTGCCAAAAAAGTGCCCTATTGCTGTCCTCAGTCAAAGGCCCAACAGAACATCTCTGCCTTGCATGCCCTGCAGAAAGGTAGTAGCTCCCAAAGGGCATGGATGTCTTCTGGCAGAGAGTTCCACCAGGTGGGGGCCAGGGCCCAAAAAGCCCTGGCCCTGGTTGAGGACAGTCGGACTTCTCTCGGGCTGGGGACCACCAGGAGGTTCTTATTCCCTGAGTGTAATTCAACCATGCAGCACTGGTTGAATGTGTGCTATCTGGGGAGTCCTAGAAAGGACCCACGTGGCTGCATTTTGCATCAGTTGGAGCTTCCGGGTGAGGTGCAAGGGCAGGCCCATGTAGAGCGAATTACAATAGTCTAGTCTGGAGGTGACCATTGCATGGATTACTGTGGCTAGGTCGAGGCGAGACAGGTAGGGAGCCAGCTGCCTAACGTGGCACAGTTGGAAAAACACCATCCTGGCAACCTTCACAACCTGTGCCTCCATGAACAAGGAGGAGTCCCAAGGTCACGCCCAGACTCCTGACGGTCTGTGCCAGTGATAGAGGCACATCCTTAAGAGTTGGGAACTGGCAACCCATTCAAGGCTCCCACCCACCCACAGAACCTCTGTCTTAGTTGGATTCAGTTTCAATCAACTCTGCTTTAACCATCTCACTACAGTCTCCAATTCCTCAGCTAAATTCCCGGGAACGGTATCTTGTCGGTCACCTACCAACAGAAATAGCTGGGTGTCATTGGGATATTGATGACATCCCAGCCCAAAACGCCACACTAGCTGGGTGAGGGGGCACATATAGATGTTAAACAACATCGGGGAGAAGAGTACTTGATGCTGCCTTGACTGTCCTGAGCCAGCTGTATTGCTCCTGTTTTGTGTATTTTGTACAGCAAAACTTTTCAAGAGGCCTGTTTGTAAATATAAATATATTGTTACATGAATGTTTTGTTATGATCCACTTTGAGTCTCTTTGACTATAAATTGAAGGGTAGTTAATTGATGAAGAAGCTGTAAGGATGGAAAGGTAGATATGGTGGAAAAAATTGCATCTATAGTTCATGAAGGAAGGAATTATGTAGACAAAAAACCCTGGTGCGGATATTTTGATAGTGAGACAAAGAAATTAAGGAGGGATTAGAAGATGGGTAGGGACTATGACAGACAGCATACTTTCATCATGAAGGATACATAGAATCCATACTTCACAACTACTAAAATATTCAGTTTCCTTGTCTTTTCATTCTTCCCGTTTCCTTGAAATGGTATGAGGAAGCTTTAGAGTGATGATCATTCTATTTCATCTTTCCCTTGCCTGAAAGCCACCGTAGACGCTTCCCTTCTTCTGCTTCTTTCCTTCCCTCCCACCCAGCAGCTTATACCAAGGAAAACCGTGGCCCAGTTGGGTGTGATGCTGGGCACTGGGGGACACCTCACTTTCCCCTGTATCCCCTTCCCTGCATTATTTCCTCTCTCCATTCTCCTGGCAGCCCCCATATCCTGTCCTCTGTCCCTGCCTCATTCTCTGTGAGGAAGAAACTGAAAGGAAAAGTAGAAAGGGTGAAAACCAATGGGGAAGCTTGGAGACTACTTAAAACTACCATCCTAGAAGCTCAGAAAACATATATACTGCAGGTTAGGAAAGGCACAAGTAGGTATAGAAAAAAGCCTTCATGGTTAACAAAGTAATGGAAGCTGTAAAACGTAAGAAGGATTCCTTTAAGTGGTGGAAAACTAGTCTCAGTGAAGCTGATGAAAGGAAGCACAGGCTGTGGCAAATAAAATGCAAGTCTGTGATCAGGCAGGCAAAAAGGGAATATGAGGAGCATATAGCAAAAAACATAAAAATCAACAATAAAACTTTTTTCAAATACATTAGAAGCAGGAAACCAGCCAGGGAGGCAGTGGGGCCCTTGGATGACCAAGGGGTAAAAAGAGTAGTGAAGGATGATAGGGAAATGGCTGAGAAGCTGAATGCATTTTTTGCCTCTGTCTTCCCTGTGGAAGAGGAGAAGTACTTGCCCATTCCAGAACCGCTGATTTTGGGAGGGGTGTTGAAAGACATGAGTCAGATTGCGGTGATGAGAGAGGAGGTCCTATAACTGATAGGCAACTTAAAAACTGGTAAATCACCAGGCCCGGCTGGCATACATCTGAGAGTTCTGAAAGGAATCAGATGTGGACTTGTGGATATCCTGACAAAAATATGTAATCTTTCATTAAAATCTGCTTCCATTCCTGAGGACTGGAAGGTAGCTAATGCCACCCCCATCTTTAAAAAGGGTTCCAGAGGAGATCCGGAAAATTGCAGCCCAGTCAGTCTGACATTGATACCAAGCAGTGAAGTGGCTAAATTTTCAGATGACAAGAAGTTGTTCAGGGTGGTGAAAAGCAGGGAGGAATGTGAGGCACTCCAAAGGGATCGGTCGAGGATGGGCGAGTGGGCATCAGTGTGGCAAATGGGGTTCAGTGTGGCCAAGTGGAAAGTGATGCACATTGGAGGCAAAAATCCTAACTGGGGATGTGCATTCGGTTCGTCCGAACTGAATGCTTCCCCGAAAATGGCCCATTCGGGTTCCTTTTGGGCTGCTGCAGGCCGATTCAGATTCTCTGATCTGAATCGGCTTGCTGCCGAATTGCCGTTGAAATTCGGCGGCAGTTCAGCCCCATTATATCCTAAGGGCCATTGAAGTCAATGGCAAAAACATAGGGTATATTCTGGGGGCTGGAGGGGAGGGGGTTTGAGGAAGAGGCTCCAGACTTACAGGGTAGCTGCTAAAGCCTCTCCCCAAGATACCAACCACGTTTCAAGAGCATTAGACCAGGGGGTCCAATTTTATGGGCCCCCAAACAGGTTTCCCCATCACTCCATTGTTCTCTATGGTGGGGAATAAAGTTACTTTTTCCCACTTTAGAGAACAATGGACGGATGGGGACAACCTGTTTTGGGGCCCGTAGAATTGGACCCCCTGGTCCAATGTTCTTGAAACTTGGTTGGTATCTTGTGAAGAGGCTCCAGCAGCTACCCTGCGAGTTTGGAGTCTCTCCCTCAAGCCCCCTCTCCTGCAGCCCCCAGAATATACCCTACGTTTTCGCCATTGACTTCAGTGGCCCATAGAATATAATGGGGCTGAAATTGACATTTGGCTGGCCTCCGGAATGGCTCCTACTGCCGAAATTGACATGAAGGAGTCTTTCAGCCGACTGGATTTGATTCTGCTCAATTAGGCTGAATCTGAATCAGGCCAAATTATTTTTTTTTTGCACACCCCTAATCCTAACTATAAATACATGTCAATGGGGTCCGAACCATTGCTGGACCTCCTGATGGCACCTGGTATTTTTGGCCACTGTGTGACAGAGTGTTGGACTGGATGGGCCATTGGCCTGATCCAACATTGGCTTCTCTTATGTTCTCTTTCTCAGCCATCTCCCATCTTCACCTATATTATTTGTTTATTTCATTTATGTCCCAACTTTCTCCCCAGGGGGACCAATGCAGCTTACACTATTTTCCTTTTTATCTTCACAGCAACCCTGTGAAGTAGGTTAGGCTGAATATATGTGATTGGCCCAAAATCGCCTAGTGAGCTTCCAAAGTCAGATGGGCTTTGAACCTGGGTCCTCCAGACATTACTCTGAAGCACTAACTGCTACACCACACTGGCTTTCAAAGGGTGCCTGCTGTTGAACAGCAGCAAGCTCCCAGGCCTAGGTAGAATAATAGAATCACAGAGTTGGAAGGACACACCATCTAGTCCAACCCCCTGCTCAATGCAGGATCAGCCTAGAGTATCCCTGACAAAGGTTTGTCCAGATGCTGCTTAAAGACTGCCAGTGAGGGGGAGCTCACCACCTCCCTAGGCAGCTGATTCCACTGTTGCACAACTGTTACTGTAAAAAGGTTTTTCCTACTATCCGGCCAGTACCTTCCCACCCTTAATTTAAACCCATTATTTCGAGTCCTATTCTCTGCTGTCAACAGGAACAGCTCCCTGCCCCCCTCTAAGTGACAGCCCTTCAAATACTTAAAAGAGAGCAATTATGTCCCCCCCTCAATCTCCTCTTCTCTAGACTCAGCATTCCCAGGTCCCTCAGCCTTTCCTCATAAGTCTTGGTCTCCAGGCCCCCGATTATCCTCGTTGCTCTCCTCTGCACATGCTCCATTCTGTCTACATCCTTTTTGAAGTAAGTCCTCCAGAACTGCACAGAGTACTTTAGGTGCGGCCTGACCAATACAGTGTATAGCAGAACTATGGCATATTGTGATTTGGATGTTATGCCTCTGTTGATACACCCCAAGATTGCAATTTTTGTCACTGCGTGACACTGACTGCTCATATTTAACTTATGGTCCACCCTTACCCCAAGATCTTGTTCACATACACTGACTCATGCAGAGTGGGTGGTATGAAATCACCCAGTGGTTGCTGCTAGGCCTGGCCTCAAGAATCCTCAAAAGCCAAAACAGCCCTGGAAAAGGCCCTGCCTTTTACTCAGAGAACCTCAAAGCCTGCAATACTGTGGTTGCCTAGCAACAGCCACTGAAGGAATCTGTTTCTTAAAGCTACAGGCACTCCAGTTTGGTGTAGTGATTAGGAGTGCAGCCTCTAATCTGGGAGAACCAGGTTTGATTTCCCCACTCCACCACATGCAGCTGCTGGTGTGATCTTGGGTCAGTTACAAGCTCTTTCAGAGCTCTTTCTCTCATGAGCAGTTCTCGAAAGACCTCTCTCAGCCCCACCTACCTCACAGAGCATCTGTTGTGGGGAGGGGAAAGGAAAGGAGATTATAAACTGCTCTGAGACTCCTTCGGGTAGTGAAGGGTGGGGTATAAATCCAGTCTCTTCTTCTTTTATAATTTCGGGGGGTTTCACACACACACACCCTTTTAGTTTTCAGATTTCTCTGCAAACTTGGAGCATTTTTCAGGTTTGTAGAAAGATCTGTCATGCCCATTCACATCCAGTCACCGGATGTAAGTATCCTCAGATTTGGCCAACTTTGCTATTCAAATATATAAGTGGGGGCCTGCAGAAACTTTCAGGGAGGGGGCATTCCTTCCCTCTCCCACCTTTCTCTGTCAAAGTTCCCTCCTCTCTCTTTCTGCCCCACACCTTATCTATCGAGCACTCCTCACCCCTTCTATGTCATTTCCCCCCTCTTTCTTCAAAACCCTTCTAACAATCCTCTCCTACCCCCAGCCCTTCTCAGACAATGTCCCCCTTCTTTCCCACCCTACCCCTTCTCAATCAGCTCCTCTCTTTCTCTCCCCTGTAGTTCTCTTCTTCCAGGCAATCTCTCCCCCCCTTTCTTTTTCCCTCAATTTGGGCC